>NC_056733.1:463826927-464101927 GCF_019279795.1 Protopterus annectens
GAGTATGCAGTAAGCTACTACTGGAGCCAGGCATTTGGTGAAGACCCTGGGTGCAGTAGACAATCCAAAGGGCAGCGCAGAGAATTGAAAGTGCCTCGATCCGGCCTTGAACCTGAGGTATTTTCTGCGATCCTGCCTGATAGGAATGTGTAAATATGCCTCCTTTAAATCCAAAGTTACCATCCATGCATCTTTGGACAGCATTGGAAGTAGCTGCTGTAGAGTAAGCATCTTGAATGTTGTAATCTCTAGAAAGGTGTTCAAGACCGACAGATCCAGAATGGGTCTCCATGAGTTTTGCTTCCTTGGGACTAGAAAGAGCCTTGAGTAAAAACCTTTTCCCATCTCTGAAAGTGGAACCAGTTCTATGGCATTCATAGCCAAAAGAGCTTCCACCTGGTTTAAGGCCTCCGTCCATTGATGTTTTGGAAGGTCTGGCCATCCGCTTGGCCTTGGCAAGGTATGAAAATGGAATTTGTAACCTCTTAAAACCACATCCAAAACCCACTTGTCTTGGGTTATTTGAGTCCAATTTTGATAAAAAAGAGAGAGTTTTCCTCCGAGAGAGGCTTCCAGGCAAGAAGTTCCTGTAGCCCAACAGAGGGAGTCACTGAGTTTGTTTCCTTTGACTTTGTGACCTGTCCTCTCCTCCCCTAGGGGTGGAAGCAGTCCACTGTCTTGGTCTATAAGAAGCTTGTGTTTGAGGCCTTCCTCTGGAGCGTCTCTATCTACCCCTCTGAGGCCTGTCTGAAGTGGGAAAGGACCAATTTTTTGAAGGCCAATTCCTGCTAAATCTAGGTGGCTGTACTTGTAAGAAATCTTTAACTGTTTGCATGGATTTCGCCTTATCCTCCATCTTTTTAATCACCTCTTCAGCTTTTGATCCAAACAAAATATTATGCTGAACAGGAGCATCCAATAATTTAGCCTTTACTTGTTCAGGCAAATTTTGTTCCTTTAGCCATGCATGCCTTCTAATGACTGTGCCGGAGGCCGCAGCCCTACAAGAAGCCTCCAAGGCATCAAATACACAGTGTAAACCATGCTTCCCAACTTGTTCAGTGGCGTGCAATAAGTCATGTAATTCCTTATCATCTGCACAGGCAGAAATGGAAGTTAGCTTTTGTTTTAAAACAGACAAGAGAAACTGCTGGTATTTCAGCATATAAAACTGACAGTTTAAGGCCCTAATGAACAAAGTAGCAGAAGTGTACACCTTTTTGCCCCATCTTTCTAAGGATCGAGAATCCTTTTCAGTAGGAATGGGATTTTTGGCAGAAGCGGCCTCAACTCCCTTAGGACCCTGAGAAATGGTTTCATGGTCAGCAGAAGGGTTCTTGTATAAAAACTGGTGGGAATCAGGAACCCTGTAATATCCATCAGGCTTAACAAAAGCAGGAGGAAAAGGGTCAGGGGTCAAGTTAGCCTCCGAAAAGGCATCATCCACAATATCCAAAACAGGAGGAATAGCCAGGGGTCTATGATGGGGAAGAAGAAGAAAATCCCTCAGTCTTTTCTTAGATTCCGAATACTCATGTCCTTCCCAGTGGAAATGTTCCCTCATTTCATGCAAAGTTTCCCCAAAAAAGAAATCCTCAGGGGGAGAAGCTGAAGGAATGGATTCCTCAGCATCAGAATCCTCATAAGGAGGGAAAGAATATTCCTGGTCAGAAGAAGAAACTGAGGAAACAGAAGCCTGATCAGAGGAATCATAATAAACATCCTGCCTTGGCCTTTTATCTGGAGGGGGATGTGAACCCCTAATCATAGTAAGAAAATCCTCCGCCATCTTGAGTAACTGTTTCTGTGACTTGGGAGCCGGTTCAGAAGAGGCCTGTATTGCAGTCTTTGATTTAGAAGGAGTCTTTGCCTTTATCTTTGGCTTTGCCTTTATTAGAAGCTGAGTAGGCCTGAAAACCCCTTCGGAAGCCGGTACCTGCACAGTGGTTCCGGACCCATCCGAAGGAGCATTGTCCGAAGGTCCTGCAATAGAAATATTTAAAGGCCTGGTTGGCTCCTCATGAGAGTCCGTTTCGGCCATCGGTTCTGAAATGGCCGACGACAGGGGCTGCAAAAGCGCCTCACTGATGACGGCCGAACCTGAAGCTGGCTCCGCTTGTGCGCTATCATCAGATTTTGACCTTGGAGGCCTGTCTTTATCCTTGCGACGTTTGTGAACTCCGGTAGCCGGAACCGTATCAGACGACAATTTGTAGTTAAAGCGCCTACCGAAGTAATGAAAAGCAAAATCGTACCTTCGCTTAATTGTACGTTGACTGAATCTAGCACAAAACCGACAACTAGCTACGTCATGGTCAGGGCCTAAGCAAGGAATACAGTAAGAATGAAAATCCTTATGAGGTATTTGCTTCCCACATGAAATACAATTATTAACTTTTTCTGACATCGGAGTGGAGCAAGAAAAAGTTTCTAACGGGTACTTAGCTTTGAGTGGAGAAGAAAATCTTCGGACTGAAGTTTATCAGAAAAAATCGTCAGGAGTCAGCCGACCGGCACTTGCGAACTATCACCGCACGGCAAGAAAGACTGGAGAAGATGGCGTCGGCTGTCAGCTTTGTACTCCTGGCGCTCTGACATCAGGGAGCATGGTTGAACAGCCGACGCCGGACCCAGACTTTGGAATTCTGGCCGACCGAGGGCTGCCTGCCGGAAGGGGAGAACCCTACAGTCATGACTGCAACAGTGAAACACGATGAACATCCCTATCAGGATGGAAAATGATAAAAGGTTCCACAGCCATGAGTGCCTGTAACTCTGTGACTCGTCTTGCAGAGGTTATTGCTAGGAGCAGAGCTGTTTTCCAGGATAAGAATTTTATATCAGCTGTAGAGGCTGGCTCAAAAGGAGGCAGTGTGAGTTTTTCCAAGACACAGTTGAGGTCCCATGCAGGTACTGGTGCTCTCCTTGGAGGTCTTATGTTTTTGGCCCCTCTGAGGTACTGCCTTAGTAATGGATGAGAAAAAAATAGGTGGTTCTGTATTGCAATGAGTCGAAATGGCAGAGGCATGAATCTTAATTGATGAAAAGGATAGGCCTTTGTCCAGCATCTCAGTTAAGTTTTGCAAAATCTGAGGAATATTTGGTACAATCGTGTCAATTCCTTGTGCCTGGTTCCAAGCACAAAATCTCTTCCATTTTTCTGCCTAGGATTTTCTGGTGTTAGGCCTCCTGGCCTCCAAAATAACATCCATCACTGCTTTAGAGAGAGGTGCATTTTGAATGGCTACATTATCCGCCATGCTGCCAGATTTAAGGTCCTGAGTTGGCTGTGCAGGATCTGACTGTTTTTTGGGTCAATAAGTGAGGAATTTGAGGTAAAGTCCAGGCTGGGCATTGAGACAAGTTCTTTAGGATTGGGTACCAGTGCTGGCGGGGCCAGTCTGGGGCAATCAATATAATTTTTGGCTTCTCGTCTGACCTTTAGGAGTACACCTTGGGGAGGAGAGGCAGTGGAGGAAAGGCATACATTAAGTTTTTCCAGCTGAAAGATAGAGCATTCACTTTCCATGCTTGCTTGTGATAAGTCCTTGTGCAGAATTCTCTGTAGTTGGCAGTTGTGAGGGGAGGCAAAGAGGTCTATGTCCGGGCATCCCCAGTTCCTTATCATGCTGAAGACTCGTGATTCCAATTTCCACTTGTTGGGATCCATTAGGTTTCTGCTTAGTTCGTCTGCCAGAGTATTTATCTTTCCTGGCAGGAATTGTGTTTGCAAATGCACTTGGTAAGTCAATGCTGTGTCCTTGTTGAGGAAATAAGGCAACCTCCGTTCTTCTTGGAAATAAGTTGATTTAATGGTCCACCACAGCGAAATAAAGCACCATACAGTAACACAAAGCCACAGCAAAAAAAAATGCTCTTTGTGTTGCTGTTTTTGCTGTGGCTTTGTGTTACTGTATGGTGCTTTATTTCGCTGTGGTGGACCATTAAATCAACTTATTTCCAAGAAGAACGGAGGTTGCCTTATTTCCTCAACAAGTATATTTCTTTTTGGTGAAGTACTGTGTTTTCTATACTTGTCTCCTTTTTACTGTTTTTCAATGCTGTGTCCCACAAAGTCATGGCTAGTCTGCAGAGGTGGTAGGAATGTGTGCCTCCCTGCTTATGTACCACATGACTGTAGTATTGTCCGTCTTTATCAATAGTTGTCCTGGATGAAGTAGATCCTTGAAGGCTGTCAGGGCATTCTGAGCAGCTAGCATCTCTTTTTGATTGATATGTAGATGCATTTGGCTTGCGGACAATGTGCCCTGAATACATCTTCCAGCCATATGGGCCCCCCAAGCATAATCTGATGCATCTGTTGTTAATGTCTGCCTGGCTGTGGGTAAAGTGAATGGCTGTCCCTTGTTGTGGTGACAGGCCTTTGCCCACCATCGAAACTCCTGTTGCAGGCAGGGAATAAGGGTAATTATTGTTTCCAGGCTGTGGCAATGTTGAGTCCAAACACTTTTTAGATACCATTGTAGTTTTCTCACATGTAGTTTTGCATATGGAATTAGCAGAATGCAGGATGCCATGAAGCCCAAAGCCTGCAGAATTTTTCTTGCAGATAACTGGGTCTTTGTTGTCAACATTTTGAAATAAGTAGTCAGTTGTCTTTGTTTGTCTGGCATGAGATAAGCCATCTGGGCAGTTGTATTTAAGCTTGCACCCAGGAATATTATCTCTGGAGAGGGTACAAGTTTTGATTTCTTTTCGTTTACTGTGTACCCTAGGCATGTTAGTAATCTTTTTACAAACACCAGATGCTGTAGTAGAATGTCCTTGTTCTCTGCTTGAACAAGACAGTCATCCAAGTAAGGATAAATTTGTATTCCTCTGTCTGCAAAATGCAATTACTGGTGCCAGACATTTTGTGAAGACCCTGGGCGCAGTAGATAAGCCAAAGGGCAGTGCAGAGAATTGTTAGTGCATTGAGCCAGCTATAAATCTGAGGTATCTTTGCATGATTGTCTGATTGGGACATGCAGGTATGCCTCTTTTAGGTCTAAAGTCACAAGCCAAGCCTTCTTGCCCAACATTTTGAATTTTGGAATATCCAGAAATGTGTTTAGAATAGACAGGTCCAGTATTGGTCTCCAGGCTTTGTCCTTTCTGGGCACCAAGAACAGTCTTGAGTAAAATCCTAGCCCCTGCTCTTGTTGTGGTACTCGCTGAATGGCCCTCATGTCCATGAGAGATGAAACTTTTGTGCCTCTGCCCATTGGTTGTGTGGCA
The DNA here is from genome assembly GCF_019279795.1 of Protopterus annectens. Taxonomy (NCBI): domain Eukaryota; kingdom Metazoa; phylum Chordata; order Ceratodontiformes; family Protopteridae; genus Protopterus; species Protopterus annectens. The sequence continues at coordinate 463,832,166 of NC_056733.1, forward strand.
GGTCTGGCATACCGTTTGCCCTTGGCAGGGTGTGAAAGTGGAACCTGTAGCCTTGTGACACTATATTTAAGACCCATTTATCCTGGTTGATCATGTGCCAATTTTGTGAAAAAAGTGTTAGTTTTCCCCCTAAAGGAGCTGCCAGAAGATAAGTGCTTGGTGCTGGCAGGGGAAAGTGATTGAGACTGTTTTCTGCATGGCTGTGATTTATCTTCTCCGCTTTTGGAGGTAGAAGCACCCCATTGTTTAGATCTGTATGAGCCTTGGGGCTGGGATCTGCCTCTGTGGCCTGTCTGACACTGGAAAGGACCAATTCTTTGTAGGCCAGTTCCTGCTAAATCTGGGAGCTGCACCTTTAAGAAATCCTTGACTGTTTGCATAAATTTAGCTTTGTCCTCCATTTTCTTCAACACCTCTTCTGCTTTAACACCAAAGTATTATGCTGTAATGGAGCATCTAATAAGATCAGGCAGATTCTGTTCCTTGAACCAAGCATGCCTCCTAATGACAGAACCCGTAACAGCAGCCCTGCAGGAGTCCTCCAGAGAATCAAAACCACATTGCAAAGTATGCTTTCCCACTTGTTCAGCTGCATGCAATAAATCCTGCATTTCTTTGTTTTCTGCACATTCAGAATTTGTCAACATTTTCTGTTTAAGCAGTGACATAAGGTATTGCTGATATTTAAGCATATGAAACTGACAATTTAAAGCTCTTACGGCCAAGGTAGCAGAAGTGTAAATCTTCTCCCCCCCCCCCCATCTGTCCAGGGCCCTGGAATCCCTATCAGAGGGGATAGTTTTTTTTGCAGTGGAAGCCTTGATCCCTTTGGGACCCTGAGAGATAGTTTCTGGGTCAGCAGCAGGGTTTTTATAAAGAAATTTATGTAAATCAGGAACCCTGGAGTATCTGTCTGGCTTAACAGGAGCTGGTGGTAGACAGTCAGAAGACAGACCGGACTCTGAAAATACATCATCTACAATGTCTAAAACAGGAGGAATTGCAAGGGGCCTGTGTTGTGTTGAGGTAGTAAAAGGAAGTCTCCAAGCCTTTTCTTAGATTCTGAGTAATCTTGGCTCTTCCAGTGGAAGTGCTCCCTCATAGTATGCAAGGTCTCCCCAAAAGAATAATCCTCAGGAGGAGAGGCTGAAGGGATAGATTCTTCAGCATCAGAATCCTCATAGGGAGGAAGAGAGTATTCCTGTTCAGAAGAGGAATCAGAGGAAATGGAAACCTGATCTGAAGATTCATATTCTGTCTCTTGCCTAGGCCTCTTACCAAGAGGGGGATGGGAACCCCTGATCAAAGTAATTAGGTCTTCGGACATTTTAAGCATCTGTTTTTTAGGCATGGAGGCCTGTCGAGGGGAATGTTGTAGTTGTTTCTTTGTCTTTAGAGATGCTTTAGTCTTTGCCTTTGAAGATGAAGTCATTTTCACATATAACTGTGTAGGCCTGAAAACACCCTCAGAAGCCGATGCCTGCTCAGCGGCTCCGGACCCATCTGAGGGCATAGTTTCCAAAGGTCCAATACCTTGAGTTTCCAGCGGCCTAGTCGGCTCCCCATGGGAGTCGGAAGTGGCTTGTGGCTCTGAGGTAGCGGGCGTCAGGGGCTGCAAAAGCGCCTCACTGAGAACCGGCGACTGGCTTAGCAGAAGCCTCGTCAGTTTTGGACATCTGATGCCTGTCCTATTCTTTGCATTTTATAAACTCCGGTAGTTGGTTGTTCCAACGGCATTAAATAATTAAATCTTCTGCCAAAGTAATGAAATGCAAAATCGAACTGGCGCTTAATAGTGCGTTGGTTAAATCTAGCACAAAACCGACAACTAGCAACGTCGTGGTCAGGGCGTAGGCAAGGAATACAGTAAGAATGAAAATCCTTATGAGGTATTTGCTTCCCACAAGAAATACAATTAACTTTTTCTGACATCAGTCTGGAGCAAGAAAAAAGTTTCCCCAACGGGGTATTTAGCTTTAATGAAGACTTCGGATCTGAAATTTGAACTTGAATATCTCAGGAGTCGGCCGAACGACACTTGCAAACTGCTTTTGCTTCAGGCACCGCACGGCAAGAAAGACTGAAGAAAATTGCGTCAGTTGCATCTTTTATACCCCTGGCGCATTGACGTCAGGTAGGAGGCGACAGCAACAGACGCCGGACCAGGACTTTGGAATTCAGGCTGACTGCGGGTAGCCTGCCAGCAGGATAACCCAATTGTAATGACTGCAACAGTGAAACACGATGAACATCATCTTTATCTGACGTTGTTGATCTTCGTTTATTCCTTACTCTTGGGACAGAGTCCCCAGCTACCTTGTTCCCTGGGGGGGCCTATGGAACGACATTTTGGAGCACCATAGACCCAAAAGAAGCTCTGCTTCTGGAGGCCAAGTCCAACTTGTAATCAGCAATGAAGTTATGAGACCTAGCCCAGGTTGCGGCTGCACAAATATCATTCAAAGATGTTCTCACATGGAAGGCTGCAGAAGCTGACTCTGATCTTGAGTGGGCCTTTACTCTGCCAGGTAAAGGGATACCATTTTTGCCATAAATGAAAGTAATACAATTTCTCAACCAAGTGGTTAAAGTAACTTTAGAAACTGGACAACCTAATCTGGATTCAGAAAAGGCCAAAAACAGCTGGTCAGATGTTCTATTAAATTTAGTACTGTCTAGGTAAAAATGAATTTGTCTATGTACATCCAAGGTGGTGGTTGTCTTTTGACTTTTCCCGGTTAGGGGTTGCCACAGCGGAACTCCGGTCTGCTAATGATTGGCAGTAGATTTTAACGAACACCAAGGTTCCAGCTCGACGTCCAACCTTCAACAAAGGCAAGCCCATTTACGCATGCCTTTCGAACGCCCATCCAACTGCGGGGAGGACATGCAGACTCCACACAGAAGGCACTCCCCACACTCCAGCCGAGAATCGAATGGGAGAACCTCTTGATGTGAGGCAACAACGCTACCGCAAGGTATGGAGGCAATATTCCCCTCTGTTAGAATGATTAGGGAAGAACACTGGCAAATCAGTAGTCTGATTGATAGATAACTCAGAAACAACTTTGGGCAAGAATGTCAGATTGGTCCTTAATGAAACTCCGTCCTTGCGAAAGATGAGGTAGGGGGGTTTGATAGACAAGGCCTGTAATTCAGAAATACATCTGGCAGAAGTAATAGCAACTAAGAACAGTGTTTTCCATGACAGATACTTTAGATCACAGGTAGATGCAGGCTCAAAGGGAGAAGTTGTTAACCCTTGAAGGATCAAGGCCAGGTCCCAAGGTTGAACATTTTCTCTGAATGGAGGCTTTAGTTGGGTTACGTCCTTCAGAAAGGTCTTACAAAGTCTGTGTGACATTAAGGAAGAGTCCTGGAAGCCATTATGAAAATTAGAAATCGCAGCCAAATGAACACAAACTGTGGAGGCTGCTACCACCGATTTAAAAAGGTCTGAAAGATATTCTAGCACAATAGAAACAGGGGCTGTAAAAGGATCCATTAGTATATCTTGTAGCCAGAGAGAAAGCCTCTTCCATTTGCTGCGGTAGAGTAGTCTGGTGGATGATCTATGAGAGGCAATCAGGATGTCACGCACAGGGGAAGACAGATCATGCTGCCTGGCAATCACTGGAAGTGGAGAAACAAAGCTGTCAGTTTCAGGCTGGATAGGTTTGGATGAACCAGATTCTGTGAGTGAGAGATCATCTCTCGAGTTGGATTGAGAATCCATGGTCGAAGTAGCAGATGAGGCCACAGGAAGGGAAACCAAACTTGTCGAGGGCAATAAGCAGCAATGAAGATCACTTTGCTCTTCAATTGACATGCTTTCTTGAGGAACAGGTGAATTAGGGGTACTGGAAAATAGGCACATAGCAGACCCGAGGGCCAATAGTGGACTAAAGCATCTCTCGGTGATTGTCCCAGAGGGTGGATCAGGGCAAAGTAGTTGCTGCACTTGTGATTGGACAGGGACAAAAAGAGGTTGCAGCAAGGCTGGCCCCAGGGGTCGAAAATCTTTGCCGCCTCTAGAGAATTGAGACACCACTCATGAGGCTGTAGAATGCATCTGCTCAACTTGTCCGCTATCACGGTGGAGCTCCCGGGAATGTGCGTCGCTATCAGAAAATGGTTGGTGGCTATTGCCCATTGCTATATTCTCATGGCCTCTCGACAGAGTGGGTATGATCTGGTTTGCCCTTGTTTGTTGATGTACCAGACTACTGCCATGTTTGTCTGACTGAATTGCAATAGACCCCGATGGAAGGATCGATTGGAATGCTTGCAACGCTAGTAGCACTGCCCTCAGTTCTAGAACATTGATATGCAGATGGGCCTCCGTCTGTGACCAACTGCCTTGGACTGTCTTTCCCTGAAACAGCCCCCCCCACCCCATCAGGGAGACATCCATGGTCACTGTGGTGTTGAGCTGATGAGGGTTGAAGGGGCGAGACCACTGGTGAGGGGTGTTTGACATCCACCAGAGCAAGTCCTGTTTGAAAACTTGGTTATTCGAATCGGGAAAGATAAGGGGTGCTGGGATGGGTACCACTGAGCAAGAAGCAGCCATTGAAGAAGCCTCATGTGTAGCCTTGCTAGAAGAACTATGGTGATGGAGGCTGCCATCGATCCCAGCAGTTGAAGAACAGATCCAGCTGAGGCTTGATTTTTTGTGAAAGTATTGCCTGAACCTGTTCTTTGATCCTCTGAATTTTGTTATCTGGTAGAGAGGCTGTACAAGTCAGTGTGTCCAGAATCACTCCCAAGGTACTCTGAGTGACTCGGAGTAAGGTTTGACTTCTTCCAGTTTATCGATATTCTGAGCTGCTGTGCAGTGTTTAGGGTGTAAGTCATGGCCTGATCCAGTAGACTTCTTGTTGGGGCAGTAATGAGTCAGTCATCTAGGTAGGGAACACCTGGAATCCTTGAAGCTGCAGGTGAGCTAACACTACTGCCATGCACTTTGTGAACATTCTGGGGCTGTAAAGAATCTGAAGGGCAGTAAGCGAAACTGGTAATGACTGGTTCCCGCCCGAAGTGAAGATATCTTCTTGAGCACCTTTCCACCTTTATCTGGTAGTACACGTCTTGAAGATCTATGGAGCACATCCAATTGTCTTTTTCCAAAAGTGGAAGTATAGACTGAAACATGACCATCCGGAATTTTTCTGTCTTAATTTGTTTAGGGAGCTGAGATCCAGAATTGGTCTCCAGTCCCCTGTCTTTTTTGGCACGAAAAAGAATCTTGAATAGAAGCCGGATCCTGTCTGGTCTGTGGGAACTGTTTGGATGACTTTTTTGAAGCAGCTCTGGTACCTCTAAAGCTGCGGCTTTCCTTTGACTGAGTGGTACATCAGGTAAGCTTCTGGGTAAGGGGGGAATGAATAAGAAAGGAATATGGTATCCTCAGGTAATGAACCTCTGTACCCAAACATCTGTGGTTATGGTTTGCCAGGCAGAAGGGTACAAGGAAAAACAACCCTGACTGCTTCCAGAGGAAAGCAATAGGGCTGCTCCTCAGGAGCACTGAAAGGGCTGCCCAGAGAAAGACTCCCTGGAACCCTGGTTTTGCAGACCTCCCCTGCCCCGAAAGGGGTGTCTTCCGTTAGAACCCCCCCCCCCAGCCTCTAGGGGAAAACATCCTGAGAGTCACGGAAAGGACCCAAAGACTTTTTGTGCCACATTTTCCCGCTCTTCTAATTCTTAGAATAGAACCGCTGAGGAGAAGATAAATGGACACCCACGGCAGATAGGGTCTTACCGTCCTGTTCACATCTGGTCAATGTATCTTTTACCTTGGAGCCAAACAAAGTAGTGGTCTCAATACGGGCATTAAGGAAGGAAACCTTGAAGGGATCCCCAAAGTCACAAAGGTGCATCCAGGCATGGCGTCTCATGACTATGCCTGCACCCATAGCTCTTGCCGCTCCCTCATTAGCGTGTGATATCAAACGCACTGAGTAATTGGAAACAAATTCTAGGGTCACTAAATGAGAGGCCACCTTTGTCTCAGACCTCATCAGAAACTGATCCTGCCAAGGTCTTGGAGAGTTCGGACACCAGGTCTCTCTGTAGCCTTGGGAAATGTGCCAGGTAGTTGAAGGACCTAACAGCAAAGGTCAATGACACGAAGACTCGCTTCCCTAATCTGTCCACTGCCAGGGAATCCTTACTGGGCATGTGAACAGCCTAGCTCTCCTCTGCCAGTTCCTTCTTTGTAGTGGCAGCCACCACCATGGCGTCTACTGGGAGACCTTTCGACCAATGCAGGCACTCCTCTGGGGTAGAAATGATTTTGTCTGGCCTACGAGGTATGGCCTCCACAGAGTCCGGTGCCTTCCATGCATGCTGCACGATGAGCTTGACAAGCTCATTGGTAGGTGGGGTAACCCAGGAGGTAGGGGGCCGGGCACAAATAGCCTGGAGGAACACAGACTCCTCTGAGGAAGGGTTAGAGGACTTCCATTCACCTCTCTGCTTTAAGATTTCGAGGATGTCACCAAACAAAACCTCGTCAGAAGGTGAACACGAGGGACCCCTCCCCATCATCGTAATCTGCGTCTTCGGTCACTGACTCTTCCATGGAGTCCATGCGCTTACTCTTACATGTAAGTCTTGCTGTGGACTTCCTCAGTGGGAGACTCTAAGGAAGGCTGCAAGGACGGGGTCTCCAAGGGGAGAACGGTCAGAGACTCTTGTGCCCAGAGTCCGGGGGTTGCGACTTGAAACAGATGAGGCTCAGAGGAAGTAGTAGTCTACAACAGAGACGGCCAAGAAGCAGCGGCCAGTGTCATCTCCAAGGCCGGCCCACCCGAGGAGGGATATCTCGAAACCTCCACAGAGGTCGAAGGAGTATAGGTAGGAGTCTGTGGAGAAGGGTGATCAACTCCAGAGGGGAGAGACACTTTTGAAGGGGCAGGAATTCCTCTGGCCAAAAGCAACTGATCTATAAGACGCACCACATCATGTTCAGAAAGGCTTCTGGTAGACCTCAATGAAAGCCCTGAAGGCGATTTGGGCCTGTCCAAAAAAGGGCTAACACGACCACTGAAAGGTGGCTGAATAGGTAATGTCTGCACTAAAAAGTACAGTTTTGTACCTACAATAATGCAGATGTTAGAGTGTACACCCTGCTGCAGTCATCACACTTGGGTTATCCTGTCGTCAGGCGGTCACGCAGTTGGACGGAATTCCAAAGTCTTGGTCCGGCGTCCGTTGCTGTCGCTTCTTCCCTGACGTCAGTGCGCCAGGGGTATATATAATGCATCCAACGCCATTTTCTTCAGTTTTTCTTGCCCCAGATGTCAGGTGCCCCCAAAAAGGTGGTCAGTAATTAGTACCAAATTGAGTAATTTTTGCACAAACACAAAATCCCTCCAGCTATAAGCAAATACATCAGGAAGGTATTGTAGAGATTTAGCCAGTTAGATCAGAGGGGATGGAGGGAGGGTAACCTGGACTGCAGCAGGGTGTACACTCGAACATCTACATTTATGGTAGGTACAAAACTGTACTATGTTCATCGTGTTACCCTGCTGCAGTCATCACACTTGGGTAGAATAACAAAGCTAAGGATGGGTAGAGGAGTTACAGAGGGTTAGAGGAGGCTAGAAGGCCCTGCAGAACTGCAGAGGCGAAGCCAGCTCTAGTCTTAGAGTAAAGTGGTAAGTGATAGTGTTTGGTAAAGGTGTGTACTGAACTCCAAGTTGCAGCTTCCAGAATCTCCTTGGTTGGAACCCCCCTGAGGAAGGCTGTAAATGTAGCTGATGCCCTGGTAGAGCGGGGCTTAATGGTAGCAGGAACTGGTTTTCCATGATGGGTATAGCAAAAACGAATGCAATGTCCTATCCCTTTGGAAATGGTTTGTTTTGATATAACCTTCCCTTGTGAAGCTGTAGCACAGGATACAAAGAGCTGGTCAGATTTTCTGAAAGCCTTAGTTTTATCCAAGTAGTAACGAAGTTGTCCATGAATGTCCAAGGAATGCAGGAGTCTTTCTCCTTTGTTCTGTGGATTTGGGAAGAAGGTAGGTAAATGGATGGTTTGATTTAAAGCCACACTGGAAACCACCTTAGACATGAAGGAAGGATTAGTTTGTAGAGAAACTCTGTCTTGATTGAAAATGAGGAAAGGTTCCACTGCCATTAGTGCCTGCAGCTCTGAGACTCTTCTAGCTGAAGTTATTGCTAGCAGCAGGGCAGTCTTCCATGACAGAAACTGTAGCTCTGCAGAGAAAGCTGGTTCAAAGGGAGGTAGTCTAAGTTATTCCTGAACAAAATTGAGGTTCCATGTTGGTGTAGGTGCTCTCCTGGGGGGCCTAATGTTTTTTGCCCCTCTGAGGAACTGCCTTAGAAGTGGATGCGAAAATAAGGGTGGATCCGTGTTGTAGTGGGCTGAAATAGCTGATGCATGGATTTTAATGGAAGAAAAAGAAAGTCCTTTGTGCAACATCTCAGTTAAGTACTGTAGAATCTGAGACATGTGAGGCTGAAGTGTGTTTTGGCCTTTAGCTTGGTTCCAGGCGCAAAACCTTTTGCATTTATCCAAGTAGTCCTTCCTGGTGCTGGGCCTCCTAGCTTCCAGAATAACATCCATAACTGCTTGGGAAAGAGGAGCTGGCTGGATGCTTAGGTGATTTGCCATGCAGCCAGATTAAAGGTTTTGAGCTGGCTGTGAAGAATCTGATTGTTTTGCTGTGTGAGCAAATGGGCAATTTGTGGTAAAATCGAAGGTGGGCCCTGGGCCATATTCCTCAATAGTGGGTACCAGTGCTGGCGTGGCCAGTCTGGGGCTATGAGTATCAGTCATGGTCTCTCCTTTCTGACTTTCAGAAGCACCTTTGTGAGGAGAGGCAATGGAGGGAAGGCATATACTGTCAGGTTTTTCCAACTGAATGAGAGTGCGTCCACTTTCCAAGCTTGATGGTGAGGTGTCCTTGTACAAAATTTTGTTAGTTGATAGTTTTGAGGACTGGCAAACAGGTCTATGTCTGGAAGGCCCCATTTTTGAGTAATCATTGCAAATACTTGTGGATCCAGTTTCCACTCGTGGGGATCCAAGATGTTTCTGCTGAGGTCGTCTGCCAATGTGTTCTTCTGTCCTGGCAGGAACTGAGCTTGTAACTGAACTTGATAAGCCAGAGCTGTGTTCCACAAGGTCATTGCTTGCCTGCATAGAGGGTAGGAGTGTGTACTCCCTTGTTTGTTTATTAAGTTGTCCTGGATGTAACAGATTCTTGAAGGCTGTCAGAGCATTCTGTACAGCTAGCATCTCTTTTTGATTGATGTGCAGATTCCTTTGATCTGCAGTCCATACGCCTTGAACACACTGTCCTGCCATGTGTGCCCCCCAGGCGTAGTCCGATGCATCTGTTGTCACAGTTTGCCTGGCTGGGGGCAAGGTGAAAGGCTGACCCTTGTTGAGGTGACATGCCTGTGACCACCACAGAAACTCCTGTTGTAGGCAGGGAATGAGAGATATCATTGTGTCCAAGCTGTGGCTGTATTGAGACCATACATTTTTTAGGTACCACTGTAATTTCCTCAAATGCAACTTTGCAAATGGTATTAGTAGTATGCAAGATGCCATGAAGCCCAAGGCCTGCAGAATTTTTCTTGCAGGTAGCTGGGTCTTTGTTGCCATTGTTTTGAAATATTGAGTCAGTTGTAGTCGTTTGTCTGGTGTCAGATAAGCCTTCTGGGCCGTTGTATTCAAGCTGGCACCCAGGAATGTCATATTTTGTGAGGGTACTAGATTTGATTTCTTTTCGTTTACTGTGTACCTCAGGCAACTTAGATGATGTTTTACAAAAGCCAGATGTTGTAAGAGGATGTCCTTGCTTTCTGCATGGATGAGGCAGTCGTCCAGGTATGGGTATATTTGAATTCCTCTGTCTGCAGTATGCAATTAATGGTGCCAGGCATTCTGTGAAGACCCTGGGCGCAGTAGATAAGCCAAAGTGCAGTGCAGAGAATTGGTAATGGGTTGAACCTGCAATGAAACGGAGGTATCTTCTGCAACTTTGTCTGATAGGGACATGCAGGTATGCCTCCTTGAGGTCCAACGTTACTAGCCATGCTTTCTTGCCCAACATGGGAAGAAGCTGCTGTAGTGTTAGCATCTTGAATTTGGGTACTTGTAAGAAGGTGTTTAGAACTGAAAGGTCCAGAATTGGTCTCCAGGCATTGTCCTTTCTGGGAACTAGAAAGAGTCCCGAGTAAAATCCTTGGCCTTGCTCTGGAGTAGGTACCAGTTGAATGGCTCTCATGTCCATGAGAGCTGTAATTAGTTTTTGTGCCTTTACCCATTGATTTTGTGGCAGGTTTGGCATTCCTCTTTTCATTGGCAAGGTGTGAAAATGGAATCTGTATCCTCGTGAAATTATGTCTAGGACCCATTTGTCCTTTGTGACAATGTGCCAGTTGTTTGAAAAAAGTGCGAGTTTTCCTCCCAAGGGGGCTACCAAGAGAGTGTTGCTTGGCCAGATGAGGTGCAAGTCATTGAGTTTGCCTTCTGGTAGTTTGGGACCTGTCTTCTCCTCCCTTGTGTGTTGCAGTGCCCCATTGTCGAGGTTTGTACTGGGCTTGTGGTTGTCCTCTGCCTCTTGGACATCTGTATTTGCCCCTCTGTGGTCTGTCAGTAGCTGGAAAGGACCAATTTTTTGTTGGCCAATTTCTGCTGAAGCGAGGGGGCTGTACCTGTAGAAAATCTTTGACTGTCTGCATAGATTTTGTCTTATCCTCCATTTTCTTTAAGACGATTTCTGCTTTAACTCCAAAAAGAACATCCTGCTGTAAGGGAGCATCCAGAAGCTTTGCTTTAACATGATCAGGCAGAGTTTGTTCCTTTAACCAAGCATGCCTACGTATAACAGACCCAGTGACAGCTGCTCTGCAGGAAGCCTCCAAAGAATCAAACCCACATTGTAAAGTATGTTTGCCCACCTGTTCAGTTGCATGCAACAGATCCTGCATTTCTTTCAATTCAGACTGTTGAGGGAGTGTGCTCATTTTTTGTTTTAACTGAGACATTAGAAATTGCTGATATTTTAGCATGTGAAATTAGCTATGAGGGCACTAAATTGCCAGAGTGGCTGAGGTGTAAACCTTTTTCCCCCACCTGTCTAGTGCTCTGGAGTCCCTTTCAGAGGGTACAGGATTTTTTGCCATAGAAGCCTTAGCCCCTTTGGGACCCTGGGAGATAGTCTCTGGATCAGCAACAGGGCTTTTATAAAGGAATTTGTGGGAATCGGGCACTCTATAGTATCTGTCAGGTTTGCCTGGAGCAGGAGGCAGAGAATCTGGGTTCTAACTGGATTCTAAGTAAACATCATCCACAATGTCTAAAACTGGGGGGATGGCAAGTCGTCTGTGCTAGGGGAGTAAAAGAAACTCTCTGAGCCTTTTCTTTGAGTCAGAGTAGTCCTGATCTTCCCAGTGAAAATCTTCCCTCATAGTGTATAAAGTTTCCCCAAAGGAGTAGTCTTCAGGAGGAGAAGCTGAGGGAATAGAATCCTCAGCATCAGAATCTTCATAAGGGGAGAAGGAGTAATCTTGGTCCTCAGAGGAGCCTGAGGAAATAGACACTTGTTCAGAGGAGGCATAATCTTCCTCTTGTCTAGGCCTTTTGTCGGGTGGGGGTTGGGAACCCCTGATTAAAGAGATCAAATCTTCAGCCATTTTGAGCATCTGTTTCTTAGGCATGGGGCCTTGTACTGGAGACTGAAGTGCAGTCTTTTTAGGTTTAATAGGAGTCTTAGTCTTAGGATACGTTTTTATGGTGAGCGTCATCGGTCTGTAGACACCTTCAGAAACCGAAGGTGTTTGTGCAGCACCGACATCTTTATCAGCAGTGTCGTCGGTAGGGGCTAAACAAAATGGCTGCGTCAGCCTAGTTACTCTCCGCCAAAAGCTCCGAAGCGGTCCCGGGTTCCAGATCTGCGGTAGTCAGGGGCTGCGTCAGAGCCTCACTGAAGACCGGAGACCGGACCAGCTGAGGCCTCGGAGTCTGGCTTGGGTCTAGGCTGCCTGTCCTTATCCCTGCATTTTTTGTGCACGCCGGTAGTCGGTTGCTCCGACGGCATAGTGTTATGCGAAATCAAAGCGTCTTTTTATAGTACGCTTATTAAACCTAGCACAAAAACGACAATCAGTGACGTTGTGGTCTGGGCCTAGGCAAGGTATGCAGTAAGAATGAAAATCCTTATGAGGTATTTGCTTCCTACAAGAAATACAATTGTTAACTTTTTCTGACATCGGTCTGAGGCAAGAAAAATTTCCCCAATGGGGTACTTACCTTTATTGAAGACTTCGGATCTGAAATTCGACTTCGAAAATCTCAGGAGTCGGCCGACCAGCACTTGCGAACTGCTTCTGCTTCGGGCACTGCGCGGCAAGAAAGACTGAAGAAAATGGCATTGGATGCATTATATATATACCCCTGGCGCACTGACGTCAGGGAAGAAGTGACAGCAACAGACGCCGGACCAATACTTTGGAATTCCGGCCGACTGCGAGACCGCCTGACGACAGGATAACCCAAGTGTGATGACTGCAGCAGGGTAACAAGATGAACATCTGGCGGTGTTTGCATAGTCTGTGTCACTAAAGCTGGCGCAGAAGCAGTATGCCGAAATCAACGGTGTGGAAGATTCCTGCACCGAGAACGGTGCTGTCAAAATTGGAGTTGTCTGCACTGAAACCATCAGAGCCAAAAAAGCCTACACCGAAGAAATTGTCGGTGCCGAGGGGGTCTGCGCCGAGAAAACTGTTGGCACCGAAGCCATCTGTGCCAAAGTGTCTGCATCAAGAAAGTGGACAGTGCCGAAGGAGTCTGCACCGAGAATTCAGTCAGTGCCAAAGATGACTGCGCCAATATACCAACTGGTGTCGAGAAGGTCTGCACTGAACTAGTCGGTGCCGTAGTAGTCTGCACCATGAAGGCTGAAGTCTGCGTCGAAAGTAATGGTGTAGAGGGACCAGCAGACATAATCAGAGACAGAGTCAAGTGAGTCAGTGCCGAAGCAGCCGCTGGCACCGACTGACAATTTAGCCTTTTTATGTTTCAGTTCCTTAGGGTCTCCAGAGGGAGACGATGGAAGAGACTTAGACCTTTTATGTTGTTTGAAAGGAGGAGAAGATTCCTGCAACCCAAAAACTGCCTCGCAGAAAGAGGTCTTAACGAGACCCTTTAGTACTAGTTTATTTTTATGTTCGTTCAAAGTCCTGGCAGAAAAACCTTTACAAATCTGACAGGGCAGCTTCACTGTGAGATGAGGCACGCCCAAACAGCAAACATACAAGTCATGCATGTCAGAGGGAGGCAATGTGTCTGCACTCCGAGCACCTCAAAGTCTGGACTCCCTTTCTTCTCAGACATTATATATCCACAATATATTCAAAAATTAGGCACACACACACACTGTAGCACGGCCCAAGTGAGGGCGAGGAAAGACTACCAACAAAGGTAGTAGAAAATGCCAAAAAGGTACAGGTAATAAAGAAAAAGAAAATACGACTTTATTTAAAGTCGAAAAACTAAGAATTCTGTGAGAAAAAACTTAAAAAATTATCAAAATATACACTTAGGTGGAGAGGAACGGCTCGACACGGTTGAAAAGCGACGCGGCAAACTAGATCCAATGTAACAGAGAGGGCATGATGGGTAACTATCTTAGCTCGAGAGGTTTGTGGCTGACACGAGCTTGAAAAAAAGGCCGGCTCGGTTCCGAGGTCAGAAATGAATCCCAAGAGTAAGGAAGAAACGAAGATTAACAACATCAGATTCACTGTTGCAGTATTCCTGACAAATGAGTGATTCCCAGTGCTGAAGGAGGTAGACAGAATAGTGGTTGGCTAATGAGTAGATGAGCTGTCTAGCAGTCCAGACAGGCAGACCTTTCAAAAACAGCCACACACCTGGAGAGAGCATCGATTTTATAGTGTTTGGTGAAGGTGCGCACAGAGGGCCAAGTATCAGCTTCCAAAGTGGAAGGAGCTTTTTGGTAGGAAGGAAAGAACTTAGCATAGTGAAAATAGCAGGAGGAGATGCCCTTTGAAATCCAAATTGCAATAGCTTGTTTGCAGACCAGCTGGCCCTCCTTAGGGCTCATAAATGAAACAAACAGCTGGTCAGTCTTGTGAACACTCAGTGCAGTGGATAATCCAAAGTTTAAGGTTTATAAATGACAATGTGATCAAGACATACAAAACCTTTTGCAGGCTCTTTTTACAGATAATTTCATTACTTCTAAGTCTCTTATATTATTCAACACACCTGTACCTCAATGTGTTAAAAAGATTAAGCTTCCCTTGTTATGGTCTATCCTAGCAGTGGCTAGGAAAATACTAACTAGAAATTGGATTTCAGATACACCTCCTTCGTTCAATGAATTTAAAAATGTTATGAATATAATGTGTCATATGGAAATAAGCACAATTAGAATGAGAACAACTAGAAAAACATCACATTTTATTGTATGGGATAATTTACAAAATTTGTTAAAATAATTCTAATTTCAATAGCACAGTATTTTAGTTTAATTAATTGATCTGATTGTAGTGGATGTCTTTGTAAATACTTTAGTTGTTTTGTTGAATATTATAATAATACCTATTTTTAATTATTTGTATAAAATTGTTATGATATTTCTCTTATATGCTAAAACAATAAACTTGTTTTAAAAAAAAAGACATACGAAACCTTAAAAAACATCTGAAGTCTGGATGAACAGGAATGTGATCATCATCTTACAAGTCTAGCGTTACCAGGAAATTGGAGAGAGGGAGAAGAGGGAATAGATTGTGAAATGACAGCATTTTGAAATAGGGCAATATCACATACAGGTTTAGGAAAAAAGATCCAGAAGCAGTCTCCAAGTACTTACTTACTTTGACACTACGGACATCCTTGAATAAAATCCCTTCCACACCTGGTAAGGAGGAAAAGATTTTATCACTCCTTGAGACAGCATGTGATGAACTGGCAGAAACAAGAGTCTGATCTGGAGGATGAATAATGACCCTTGGAAAGGAGGAATTTCCTCCACTGACATCTGTAACCTTGATGAATGATCTTCAAAACCCTCTTGTCTGAAACTATCTGTTGCTAAACAGAAACATGGAGATTCAGACTTTATTGGAAGAAGAAATGGACCAGGGTGGAAGTGGGTCACAAGGTCTCTTGAATAGTCACAAACTAGACTGCCCTTAGTTTTGGAGGTTAGTGACATCTTTTTGAAACTCCCTTGCTATTTCTTCTTAAACGTCTGTTTACCTGAATTCTGTTGAGATTGCTTATTCTGTTTTCTACCAAAAATGGAAGAGCAAGAAAACCCCTTGGACAATTTGTAAAAAGAAGGCTGAAAAGTGTTGAGATTCCCTTAATTACACCTTTTCATGACACTTTTTGATCACCTCTGCAGCAGAGGGGCTGATCAATAAATCTCTACCCAAGGGAGAATTTAAAATCTAATGTTTATCATAAGCTGGAATGTAGCCACGCAAGCATCCTTAACAGTACTAGCCCTAGAAGAAGTATCAAGAGTCATACATACACACACACACATGCACACACTGCAAACAATGAGTTGTGATGCATCCAAAAGAAGAAACCAGGTTTTTAAAGCAGATTTTTCCTTACAAGAAGAAATTGCAATTTTGTCAGAACAAACTAATATATGAACTTGGCGATTCAAAATTCTGAAAAACAAAGTTGTTTCTCACACCTTTCGATTTTCTCAAACTTATCAGAAACAGGATTGGAATTAACCAATTGCTTAGCAGCACTGGGATCAACTAAGGCTACAGCTGCTGGGTCAGGTTTGAGAAGTGTATAAAAATTTAAAGACGGAGAAATTTTATACATCCTATCTGCCTTTTTAGGGCCTAGTAAACTATTCCAGTCTAAAAAAACTGAGTAGACACATACTTGCTTTTCTGTTTCTTGACAGGAAAAATCAGGCCAAATGTGTTAACAATGGTAGCAGTTGCTTCCCCTGGGATGGGCACAGCATTTTGACAGGGAAAAACTTTCCCTCTTCTCTCGCCCAGGACCAATAACAGTTTCTCTCTCCCTTGCCCACTGCGAGGACCCAACAGCGGCAGAGGATATGGATAACCCCCAGTCGACAGTGGTTATAAGAGCTACAACAAAAGGGTATGGGATTTCTAGAGAAACATTCATTTT
The DNA here is from genome assembly GCF_019279795.1 of Protopterus annectens. Lineage (NCBI taxonomy): Eukaryota > Metazoa > Chordata > Ceratodontiformes > Protopteridae > Protopterus > Protopterus annectens. The sequence goes on from NC_056733.1 coordinate 463,848,354, forward strand.
CACTCAAATGCTTAAATCCATTAACCGACATGGGTGGAATTTTTCACAAGATGCATGCATACACCATTTCTAATTTAAGAAACATGTTGATATATACAAAAATAAACATTCATCTTATGAATAAGAGCAAAACTCACATCTTTCTGGTTAGAGTGGAAAAACCTAAGTGTAAAATTACAGGACTGGGATGCAGCTGCAAACTGACCAAGTGCCTCTGCATAGCGAGTCAACAGGTATCTGGGAGAAAAGAAAAACGACTGTTACATTACTACACATTTTCAGTTGACATTAAAGAATAGAAAACATTCCACAGAGAGCGAAAAGAACGTTAACACCTTTAAAAAAATACACTTCAGCAAATGTTTCCAAAAGTACAACCATGTAAAAACTTACCAAAACAGATGTTTAGCAGTGTACACTAGCCCTGATACGTCCAAGTTACATTTTAGGAAAAATTTTTTTTTTTTGCTCAAAGTGAGGGTGAACTTGTCTCTATGCAATCTCTTTCTAAATGTTTCTCTCAGTGCACATCAAACTTTGTTACAACTGTCTCAGTGCACATCAAACTTTGTTGCAACTGTCAAGGAAAAAAATCAGATGAGCTCATTGAAAGCTCATAGTATGAGGGATGCTTTCACTACAGTGGCCATCCTAAATGGATTTAATACTTGAGCCATTCTGGAAGCAGCTAACTGGACATCATTTCATACCTTCTCAACACACTACTGGGTAGAGTCACTGTAGGGCTAGGACAGACTGTCACAGCTATCTTTCAGGGTACACTACACTCAGGTTATACTGCTCAGGCAACATTTCCGACCTGCCTTACAGCTCTATGAACTGTCCCAGTAGCAAGGACTACTGCAACTGTGATCTAAACAAAAAAACAAAATACAACTGTGTAGAAATTTAACAAGAAACTCAATTAGATTACTGCTGCAGGATTTTCTCTCTCACCATCCTTTATACAAATGTCTCTTTTATGAGCATATTGGGCTGGGTGGTATAAGGCTTTGATTCAGGTCTGGGTAGTGGTTAGGTGAACTTCATATTCATTACTTCTTAGCTTCATCTCTGAGTAGTCTACTTTAAACTGTGTACCTTTCTGGCTACCTATGCATGTCATTCCTTGGTGTTACTTTCACTTCAAAGGCTCTAGCCTCCGTTTCTGGGGCAAGAAAGCGCTGAGATGGCAAAGGTAAAAGTCTGCTTTACACCTTCTGGTTCTGCACAGGCAATACCTTAGTTGTAGGTGTACATCAAGGGTTTGGAGGATGGTTTCTCTCTCTTACACAACAGACACCAATGGATACTTGAAGTCATTAGAATATTCCACTTCCATTTTCCACTGATTAGATTTTCTCCATCACACTACTGGTATATATATTCCCCTTCAGCTCACATGGGGAGAGAGTCAGGCTACTTGAAGGTGGGACTGTCACACTAAGAGTGACAGCATTTTGTCCTTTAAAGCACTAATTCCCTTGATTTGCTAGTTTCAAGCTTTACATGTTGGCTAACATGGTACACTGCAAGGCAAACTCCTTCAACTTCCAAGGTGAAGTGCCTGTCTGCAGGCTTCACCCTCTTCCAGTGAGACATTGTAAGGCTATGCCTCACCTACTTGGTGATATCACTTCTCAGTGTTTCTACCCACATGCTGGCCTTCTGTGCACTCCCATGATCTACAGGATCACCACCGGCAACATGGCAGTTATGTGCCTCCAAAGCATGTCTTCCTCGTGAAGAAGGGAGGTAAATGTGTGTAACCTCTTCACTCCTCTAGTGTTATGGCTGGTACCCAAAACTTGGTTTCTTGGGTCTTAAGTCAGGGCTGCATTTCTTAACAACGCTGTGTCAACAATGGAGGCAATGAATCGTGGGATCCTGATAAACCCCTTTGCAGTCTTGCTTCTCTGGGATCATAGCTGAAGTCATCCTACAGGAGGGGGGTCACATTTTCATGCAGCAGAAAGGCCCCTGATAAGCAAGTGCCCAGGGTGGGGGAACCCTGAGGTTTTTTTTTTTTGGGGGGGGCAAACTGTACTTCAAGGGTTTAGGAAGAATCTCAAGTTCTAGAAGACACAGCTGATAGTGAAGAGCAGGTTTCTCTTGCATATCCTCCTTAGACTGGGCTTACAGAAGACAGTCATCTGGGTTCCAGGTATCAGTAGACTTATGCCCTGCATTCTCAAAAATGTCAACCTCAAGATGACACATTTTGTGAAGTCCCTGAGAATGCTGCACAGCCCAAAGGACAAATAGCTAACTTGGCAATGGCTATCCTCCATTCTGAACCAGAGGAATCATCTATGCTCTTTGAATAAGGGATGTATAGAGTAAGTTATCTGAGAATTAGAGTAACCATGAAAACCATGAACATTAGCAACAGGGATATGAATTACAGTGTAAGCATACTCAACTTAAGAACTATTGGGGATAACAAAAATAATTCAGTGTTGAAAAGGCCAGATCGGGCCTCCCCTGATGATCCTTTTCTATAACCATGAAAAGTCTGCAATAAAATCCCATCCTCTATTCCTACAGAGGGCACCTTTTTATGGCCCCCTGAGCAAAGAGCTGCTTAAGGAGGGGGAAAGCTAAACATCCTGATCTGCTGGGATGGGTGACATTTCCACAAGACGACAAAAGGTTATGAATCCTATTCTGTAGCCTAAAGACAAAATATCAAGACAAATAATTTGAGGTAATCTTCCCAAAGATGTCCTTAAAGCCAAGTTACATTCCCCCAAGGGGATCTGGAGAGAGCTGTGGGTGTTGCTGAGGTGAGAGAAGGGGGGCAGTGTCCTCCACAAAACAGTCATGACTATTCACAGGGGATCCTGTGATGCTAACTTCAGATGGCCTCCTTAACCTGTCCTTTTGCTTGTCTGGTCACTGCTTCTCGAAATCTCTGCTCTGCGTTGCCAGTTGAACCCATGTCTAGACTTGGGGAGCGGTGGAAAGAGAATAGCTGTTTAACTGTTCACAAAGTTTTCCACTTTTTATTCAAGCTTACCTAAAGGGACTAAAAAGACTTGTCTACAGGTGCACTTAAGCACTTTGACATCTTCTGGAAGGGGTTGTATTCTTGTCAGGGATACCTCCTGATGATCAATTTGCTGCTGCCATGGATGCTGCATTCACAGCATACTGGTACTGAAAGTACAGTTTTGTACTTACCATAAGTGTAGATGTTCGAGTGTATACATTGCTGTAGTCATTACACTTGGGTTATCCTGCCGTCAGGCGGTTCCCCAGTCGGCCTGAGTTCCAAAGTCTTGGTCCGGCGTCAGTTGCTGTTGCCTCCTCCCTGATGTCAGTGCGACAGGGGTATATAAGATGCAGCCGCCACCATTTTCTTCAGTTTTTCTTCCCCCAGATGTCAGGGGCCCCCAAATAGGTAGGCAAATTCAAATTGCTAATAAAACATACATAAGAAAAGCAAACGACAACTTTCAGTTACCATCAAATACTCCCCACAGGTAGTAAAGGGTAGAAGACATAGGTACGTACCAGCAAGTAAGAGGGGAAGGAGGGAAGGTAACCTGGACTGCAGCAGTGTATACACTCGATCATCTACATTTATGGTAGGTACAAAACTGTTACTATATTCATTGTGTTACACTGCTGCAGTCATTACACTTGGGTAGAATCCCAAAGCTGAGGTAGGGTGGCTGGCTCTATAAGGCATTAGGAGTGGCTATAAGGCCCTGCAACACTGCAGTGGTGAAGCCAACTCTGGATTTAGAGTATAGAGGCAGATGGTAATGCTTGGTGAAGGTATGCACAGAACTCCAAGTTGCTGCTTCCAAAATATCCTTGGTAGGTACTCCTCTGAGGTAGGCATTTGAAGTGGCTGTTGCCCTGGTGGAGTGAGATCTAATGCTGCTAGGTACAGGTTTTCCATGGTGTGTATAGCAGAAACTTATACAATGTCCTATTCATTTTGAAATAGTCTGTTCTGAAATGGCTTTTCCCTGTGCTCCTGCAGCATATGCTACCAATAATTGCTCAGATTTTCTGAAAGCTTTGGTTTTGTCCAAGTAGAAGCGTAACTGCCTGTGAATGTCCAAAGAATGCAGTAGTCTCTCCCCTTTATTCTGTGGCTGTGGATAGAAAGTTGGCAAGTGAATAGTTTGGTTTAGAGCCACACTTGATACCACCTTTGGCATAAACGTAGGGTTAGTTCTTAAAGACACCCTGTCCTGGTGGAAAATGAGGAAAGGTTCCACTGCCATTAGTGCCTGTAATTCTGAAACTCTTTGTGCTGATGTTATTGCCATGAGCAGAGCAGTTTTCCATGAGATGTATTTTAATTCTGCTGCGTTAGCTGGCTCAAATGGAGGTAAAGTTAATTTTTCCAAAACAAAGTTGAGGTCCCAAGTTGGAGTAGGTGCTCTACGGGGTGGTCTTATGTTTTTAGCCCCTCTGAGGTACTGTGTTTAGCAAAGGATTAGAGAAAATTGGTGGATCCATGTTGTAATGAGCAGAGATGGCATAGGCGTGGATCTTCATGGATGAAAAGGAGAGGCCTTTGTCCCGCATCTCAGTTAAATATTGTAGTATCTGAGGAATGTTTGGGACAAGAGGGTCAAGGCTGTGAGCCTGGTTCCAGGCACAGAATCTCTTCCATTTATCCGAATAGGCTTCCCTGGTACTAGGCCTTCTGGCCTCCAGAATGACATCCATAACAGCCTTGGAGAGACGCACTGCTTGCTTGACTAAGGAATCTTCCATGCAGCTAGGTTTAAGGTCTTTAGCTGGCTGTGAAGTGCTGAGTCAGCAGATGTGGGATTTGAGGCAAAATCCAGGGTGGTCCTTGTGCTAAGTTCTTTAAGATTGGGTACCAGTGCTGGCGTGGCCAGTCTGGTGCAATCAGGATCATCTTTGGCTCTTCTTGCCTGGCTTTTATGAATACCTTTGGAAGGAGAGGTAGTGGTGGGAAATTGTATACTTGTAGGTTTTTCCAGCTGAATGAGAGGGCATCAACTTTCCATGCCTGTGGATGGTAACTCCTTGTGCAGAATTTCTGTAGCTGGCAGTTCATTGGGGATGCAAACAGATCTATGTCCGGGCTCCATCATTTCTGTGTTATCACTCTGAATATTTGTGGATTCAATTCCCATTCGTGGGGATCCATGATGTTTCTGCTTAAGTCGTCTGCCAGTGTGTTTTCCTCTCCTGGCAGGAATTGTGCTTGCAGATGAACTTGATAGTTTAGAGCTGTGTTCCACAAGGTCATGGCTTGTCTGCAGAGGGGGTAGGAGTGAGTGCCCCCTTGCTTATGTACCACATAACTGTGGTGTTGTCTGTCTTTAGTAGTAGTAGTCCTGGATGCAGCAGGTCTTTGAAAGCTATAAGGGCATTTTGTACAGCTAGCATCTCTTTTTGATTGATGTAAAGATGCCTTTGTTCTGTGGGACACTTGCCCTGAATACATTTTCCTGCCATGTGTGCTCCCCAGGCGTAATCCGAAGCATCTGTTGTCAGTGTTTGCCTGGCTGTGGGTTGAGTAAAAGGCTGTCCCTTGTTGAGGGGACAAGCTTGAGCCCACCATCGAAACTCCTGTTGAAGGCAAGGAATTAGTGGTATAACTGTTTCCAAACTTTGACAGTGTTGAGACCATACACTCTTTAGGTACCATTGTAGTTTCCTCATATGCAGTCTGGCATATGGAATTAGTAGTATGCAAGATGCCATGTAACCCAAGGCCTGCAGAATTTTTCTTGCAGGGAGTTGGGTCTTTGTTGCCATCAATTGAAAATATTGAGTCAGTTGTCTTTGCTTGTCTGGCGTGAGATAAGCCATCTGGGCCATTGTGTTCAAGCTGGCATCCAGGAATATTATCTCTTGTGAGGGCACTAGCTTTGATTTCTTTTCGTTTACTGTGTAGCCCAGGCATCTTAACTTTTTTACAAACGCCAGATGCTTTAGAAGAATGCCCTTGCTCTCTGCTTGAATCATGCAGTCGTCCAGGTACAGATAAATTTGAATTCCTTTCTGTCTGCAAAATGCAATTACTGGTGCCAGGCACTTTGTGAAGACCCTGGGCGCAGTAGATAAGCCAAAGGGCAGTGCAGAGAATTGTTAGTGCATTGAACCAGCTATGAATCTGAGGTATCTTCTGCAGTTTTGTCTGATAGGGGACATGCAGGTATGCCTCCTTGAGGTCCAAGGTCACGAGCCAAGCTTTCTTGCCCAGCATGGGAAGACGCTGCTGTAGTGTGAACATTTTGAATTTCGGAACATCCAGGTAAGTGTTTACAGAAGAAAGATCCAGAATGGGCCTCCAGGCTTTGTCCTTTCTGGGAACCAGAAAGAGTCTTGAGTAAAATCTTTGTCCTTGCTCCTGTGGTGGTACCTTTGAATAGCTCTCATGTCCATGAGTGCTGAAATTTGTTTTTGTGCCTCTTCCCATTGATTTGGTGGCAGATTTGGCATTCCTTTTAACCTTGGCAGAGTGTGAACGTGGAACCTGTAACCTTGAGATACAATGTTGAGAACCCATTTGTCTTTGGTGATCATATGCCAATTGTGATAGAAAAGTGCCAGTTTTCCTCCCAAGGGGGCTGCCAAGATAGAGCTGTTTGGCAGCTGTAGTGGGAAGTCATTGGGGCTGCTTTTTATATGGTTGTAGCCTATCTCCCCTTCTTTCTGGCCTGATGCACCACATTGTCGAGGCCTGTAAGGACCTTGTGGTTGACCTCTACCTCTTGGAAGTCTGTATCTGCCCCTTTGAGGTCTGTCTGTAACTGGAAAGGACCAATTCTTAGTTGGCCAATTTCTGCTAAATCAAGGAGGCGGAACCTGTAAGAAATCCTTCACCGTTTGCATAGATTTTGACTTATCCTCCATTTTCTTTAATACTTCTGCCTTAACTCCAAATAACACATCCTGTTGCAAAGGTGCATCCAATAATTTTGCTTTAACATGATCTGGTAACGCATGTTCTTTTAACCAAGCATGTCTTCTAATAACAGAGCCTGTAACTGCTGCTCTACAGGAGGCCTCTAAAGTATCAAAACCACATTGCAAAGTATGTTTTCCCACTTGTTCAGCTGCATGCAATAAAATCCTGCATTTCTTTCAAATTAGGAGGATCTGAATCTGGAAGCATTTTCTGTTTCAACTGAGACATCAAAAATTGCTGATATTTCAGCATGTGAAACTGGCAATTTAAGGCTCTCATTTGTTAAAGTTGCAGACGTATATACTTTCTTTCCCAATCAGTCTAATGCCCTAGAACCTCTGTCAGAGGGAATTGGATTCTTGGCTGATGAGGCCTTAAACACTTTGGGTCCCTGAGAAATAGTTTCAGGGTCAGCAACAGGGCTTTTATACAGAAATTTGCATGAGTCAGGGACTCTTGTAGTATGTCAGGTTTAACTGGGGCTGGAGGTAAGGAATCAGGATTTAAGCTGGATTCAGTATACACATCATCCACAATATCTAACACTGGCAGAGTAGCAAGGGGTCTGTGTTGAGGTAATAAAAGGAAGTCTCTGAGCCTTTTCTTGGATTCCGAGTAATCCTGGCCTTCCCAATGGAAATGCTCCCTCATGGTATGTAAGGTTTCCCCAAAGGAGCAGTCCTCAGGCGGAGAGGCTGATGGAACTGATTCCTCAGCATCAGAATCCTCATAAGGGGGTAAAGAATATCCTAGGTCTGAGGATGAGTCTGAAGAGATGGACACCTGCTCGGATGAGTCATAGTCTGCATCCTGTCTAGGCCTTTTATCAGGAGAGGGATGGGACCCCCTGATCAGAGTGATTAGGTCTTCGGCCATTTTGAGCATTTGTTTCCTAGGCATGGAGGCCTGTCCTGGAGAATGCTGAACTTGTTTCTTTGTTTTTAAAGTAGACAGACTTAGCAGAGGCTTTAATGCTTAACTGAGTAGGTCTGAAAACACCCTCTGTAGCTGCGGGTTGCTCAGATCCCTCTGAAGGGTTAGTTTCAGTAGGCTGAAAAGCTTGTGCGTCCGAAGGTCCAGCCATCTCCACGTGGGAGTCGGAGGCGGCCTGTGGTTCTGCAGAAGCGGTTGTCAGGGGCTGCGAAGGTGCCTCGCTGAAAACCAGAGAACCGTCGAATGGCCTAGAAGAAGCTTCGCCGTCAGTTTTGGGCCTTGGATGCCTGTCCTTGTCTTTGCGCTTTTTATGTATTCCGGTCGTCGGAAGTTCCGACGGCATGGTGTAATTTAATTTTCTGCCAAAATAACGTCGGGCAAAATCAAACCGACGTTTAGTAGTGTGCTTGTTAACCCTAGCACAAAACGGACAACCAGTGACGTCGTGGTCTGGGCCTAGGCATGGGATACAATAGGAATGGAAATCCTTATGAGGTATTTGCTTCCCACAAGAAATACAGTTATTAACTTTTACTGACATCGGGCTGAGGCAAGAAAAAGTTTCCCCAATGGGGTACTTAGCTTTGTAGAAGACTTCGGTTCTGGATTCGGAATGAAAATCTCAGGAGTCGGCCGACCGGCACTTGCAAACTGCTTTTGCTTCAGGCACCACGCGGCAAGAAAGACTGAAGAAAATGGTGTCGGCTGCATCTATTATACCCCTGTCGCACTGACGTCAGGGGGGAGGCGACAGCAACCGACGCCAGACCAAGACTTTGGAACTCAGGCCGACTGGGTTACCGCCTGACTGCAGGATGACCCAAGTGTAATGACTGCAGCAGTGTAACACGATGAACATCTGTGTGTTTGCGCAGCTTCTGGGCATTCCTGGCAAGTCCACACAGCTGCAACTTCAGGGTTTTACTGTCAATCAAAGGAGAACTTTTCAACATGCTCCAGGATTTCCCCTTAGTACCTAGCCACATAAATCGGGCAAAAAATGGCTCTAAAGAAGAGACTACCAAGAATGCAAAAGTACAGTTGTGCACACTTAACATAAATGTGGATGTGAGTGTATTCACTGTTGCCGTCATCACATTTGGGTTATCTGCCTGCAGGTAGCCCTCAGTCAGCCTAAATAACAGTGTCTTGGGATTTCTGCATCAGATGCTGTCACTTCTTCCATGACGTCAGGTTGTCAGGGGTATAACATATGCAGCCGACGCCATTACATCAGTTTTTCTTGCCCCAGATCTCAGAAGCCCCCCAAACAGTAAGCAATTACAAGGTATGGAACACCCCCAGCAAAAAGCAAATACCAACGATATAAGACATTCCAAACAAAAAAGAAAAATAGGTAGAAGTAAAGAGAAGTCAGGGGGCTGGAGGGAGGGTAAAGTACAGTTGTGTACACTTACCATAAATGTAGATGTTCGAATGTATTCACTGTTGCAGTCATTACATTTGGGTAATCTGCTTGCAGGTTGCCCTCAGTCGGCCTGATTAACACAGTCTTGGGTCCTGTGTCGGTTGCTGTCCCTTTTTCCATGACGTCAGGTCGTCAGGGGTATAAAACATGCAGCCGACGCAATTACATCAGTTTTTCTTGCCCCAGATATCAGGTGTCCCCTAACGGGGAGCAAATAAACATAAAAAACAGAAAGGTATACCTCCAACAAAAAGCAAATACACCAAAAAGACTTTTAAGCATAGTAAAGGAAAGTAGAGGTATAGCCAGACGAAGTTAGGGGGCTGGAGGGAGTGTACCTAAGACTGCAACAGTGAATACACTCGAACATCTACATTTATGGTACGCTTACCATAAAGGTTCATACATATAAATGTACCTTTATGGTAAGCGTACACAACTGTACTATGTTCTTCGTGTTGCACTGTTGCAGTCATTACATTTGGGTAGATTCCCAAAGCTATGGTTGGGAAGAAAAGTTTATATAGCAATAGGGCCAGCTATAAGGCCCTGCAAGACAGCAGTGGCAAAGCCAGCTCTGGATTTAGAGAAAATTGGCAAATGATAATGCTTGGTGAAAGTATGTACAGAACTCCAGATAGCAGCTTTTAGGATGTCCCTGGTAGGAACACCTCTGAGAAAGGCTGCAGAAGTAGATGCAGCCCTGGTGGAGTGAGATCTGATCCCCTGGGGGATAGGTTTCCCATGGTGCTTATAGCAGAAATTAATGCAATGGCTTATCCATTTAGAAATGGTTTTGTTTTGTAATAGCCTTCCCCTCTGCCCCTACAGCAAATGCTAACAGCAGTTCAGATTTTCTTCGAGGTTTAGTGCTATCCAAGTAGAATCTAAGTTGTCTGTGCACATCCAAGGAATGCAGAATATGTTCCCATTTGTTCTATGGATTGGGAAAGAAGGTTGGCAAATGAATGGACTGAATAAGAGCCACACTGGATACCATCTTGGGCATAAAGGATGGATTGTGGTCCTGAGTGACAACCTGTCCACATGAAACATGATGAAAGGCTCCACTGTCATAAGGGCCTGCAATTCAGATATCCTTCTAGCTGGAGTGATTGCTAACAGGAAAGCTGTTTTCCAAGAAAGACATTTTAAGTCTGCAGTAGCAGCTGGCTCGAAAGGAGGTAGAGTGAGTTTCTCCAATATAAAGTTAAGGTCCCAGGCAGGGGTTAGAGCTCTAGTGGGTGGTCTCAAGATTTTGGCCTCTCTGAGGTACTGCTTGAGCAGAGGATGAGATGAGAGGGGAGGTTATAATAAGCTGAAATGGCTGAAACGTGGATTTTAATGGAGGAAAAAGACAGGCCCTTGTGAAGTATCTCAGTTAAGTATTGCAAAATCTGAGGTAAACTGGGTGCTGCTGTGCTCATCCCTTGTGATTGGTTCCAGACACAGAATCTTTTCCATTTTTCAGCATAAGATTTTCTAGTACTAGGCCTCCTTGCTCTAAAATGACATCCATCACAGGTTTACTGAAGGATGATAAGGGTGAATTTAAGTGATTAGCCAGGCTGCAAGGTTCAATGTTGGAAGCTGAGGGTGCAGAATTTGGTTCTCCTGCTAAGACAGCAGGGAAGGGGACTGAGGCAGGTGCCATGGAGATAACTGCGACACTGCGCCGGAGGGGGTACCAGTGTTGGCGTGGCCAGTCTGGAGTAATCAAGATCATCTTTGGTTTGTCCTGTGACTTTTAGTAGAACTTTGGAGAGCAGAGGCAGCTTTTTACAAGTGCCATATGATTCAAAAGTATGCCCTGGCTTTCTGCCTGAAGGCGTAGACTGATAGGTTTTTCCAGCTGAAGGGCAGAGCATCCTCTTTCCAGGCTTGTTTGTGGGGAGTCCTTGTGCAAAACTTGTCCAACTGGTAGTTCTGGGGGGATGCAAATCTGGGCTCCCCCATTCGCTTGTCAACATGTTAAAAATCCTTGGTTGCAGTTTACACTCGTGTGGATCCATGAGGTTTTTGCTTAGTCTGTCTGCCACTGTATTTAATTTTCCTGGCAGGAATTGAGCTTGTAGGTGTACTTGGTAGCTGAAGGTTGTGTTCCACAATGCCATGGCTAGTCTGCAGAGGGGGTAGGAATGTGTACCCCCCTGCTTATATACCACATAACCGTGGTGTTGTCCGTTTTTACCATTAGTTGTCTTGGAAGAATGTAGTCCTTGAAGGCTGTCAGAGCAATCTGTACAGTTAACATTTCTTTTTGATTGATATGTAGGTGCATTTGACTTGGGTTCCACTTGCCCTGAATGCACTTTCCTGCCAGGGGAGCCCACATGCATAGTCTGATGCATCTGTTGTTAGGGTTTGGGCGGCAGGGGGTAGTGTGAATGGTAGTCTCCTGTTTTGGTGGCAGGCCTCTGCCCACCAGAGAAACTCTAGGCATAGGCAAGGTATGATAGGAATCACTGTTTCCAGGCTGTGAGAATGTTGACTCCAAAGGCTTTTTAGATACCACTGTAGTTTCCTCATATGCAGTCTTGCAGTATTTGTCTTGCAGATAGCAGGGTTTTGTGGCCACTTGTTTGAAATAGGTTACCAAATGAATTTGCTTTTCTGGCGTGAGGTAAGCCATCTGGGAAGTTGTATTCAAGCTTGCACCCAGGAATGTAATTTGTTGACAGGGTACCTGCTGTAATTTCTTTTTGTTTATAATGTACCCCAGAGAAGTTAGAACCCTTTTTACAAACGCCATATGATTCAAAAGTATGCCCTGGCTTTCTGCCTGAATTAGACCATCGTCCAGGTATGGGTATATTTGAATACTTCTTTGCCTGCAAAATGCAATAACTGGAGCCAGGCACTTTGTGAATACCCTGGGCACAGTAGACAAGCCAAAGGGAAGTGCAGAGAACTGATAATGCGTGTAGCCTGCTTTGAAGCGCAGGTATCTTCTGCAAGATTCTGACTGGGATGTGCAGGTATGCTTTTTTTAAATCTAGTGTTGCCAAGAAACCTTGTCCCTTTTCCTCTTCCGGTACCAGTTGAACAGCCCCCATGCTTAAGAGGGAAAGTACTTGTTTTTGAGCCTCTGCCCACTGATTTGAGAGGCAGGTATGGCCACCCATTTGGCGTTGGCAACGTGTGGAAATGAAATCTGTATCCCTGGGACACTACATTTAAAACCCATTTGTCCTGGGTTATGAGTTCCCAGTTCTTTGCATGAAGAGCAATCTTTCCCTCCAAAGGGGCTGTCAAAAGATAAGTGCTTGAGAATTTTAAAAGGAAGTCACTGAGACTGTTTACGATAGGGGGGTGTCTTATTTACAGATTTGGAAGTGGAGACCCCCCACTGCTTAGTTCTGAAAGTCTCATGGGACTGAAACCTGAGGTTTTTGCTGTGTCTGGGTTTGGCTTGAGAAGACCTGGAAGGGACTGGAAAGGACCAATTCTTAGTAGGCCAGTACCTGCTAAATCTAGGAGGTTTGCATAGATTTAGCTTTATCTTCCATCTTTTTAAGAACTTCTTCAGTCACGTTGCCAAACAGGCGGTCCTGATTTAAAGGAGCATCCAACAATTTAGCTTTAACATGATCAGGCAAAAATTGCTCCTTAAGCCAAGCATGCCTTCTAAGCACAGACCCAGTAACAGCAGCTCTGAAAGAGGCCTCTAAAGAATCAAAACCACATTGCAAAGTATGTTTTCCAACTTGTTCAGCAGAATGCATCAAGTCCTGTAAATCTTTATTTTCCACACAGTCAGGAATCAACATCATTTTCTGTTTAAGCAGTCCAATAACATGCTGTTGGCATTTTAATATATGAAATTGGCAGTTTAAAGCTCTGACTGCCAAGGTTGCAGAAGTATAAACCTTTTTACCTCATCTATCCAGCGCCCTGGAGTCTCTATCAGAAGGGGTAGGATTTTTAGCAGTAGAAGCCTTAATGCGCTTAGGCCCCTGAGAAATAGTCTCTGGATCTGCAACAGGATTTTTGAAAAGGAACTTGTGACTCAGGAACCCTGTAGTATCTGTCAGGTTTACTAGCAGCAGGAGGCAGGGAATCGGGGGCCAAACTGGATTCCGAGAAAACATCAACAATGTCTTGTACAGGAGATATAGTCAAAGGCCTATGCTGAGATGGAAGAAGGAAATCCCTAAGCCTCTTTTTTGAACCAGAAAATTCCTGGCTTTCCCAGTGAAAGTGCTCCCTTAAAGTAAGTAAAGTTTCCCCAATGGAAAATCCCCAGGAGGGGAAGCAGAGGGAATAGAATCCTCTGCATCAGAAGCCTCATAAGTAGGTAAGGATAAATCCAGGTCATCAGAAGAGTCAGAACAAACAGTATCCTGATCAGAAGATTCATAATCAAGCTCAGCCCTAGGCCTCTTGGGGGGGGGGGGGGGTTGACTACCCCTGATTACAGTTATTACATCTTCAGCCATTTTTATCATTTGTTTTTTAGGCATAGGGGCCTGAGCATGTGGCCTGGGCATCGTTTTTTTAGACATGGATCGAGATTTAGGCCTTAGTAATAAAGGAGTCGATTTAATATGCAAGTCTGTAGGCCTGAATACACCCTCAGAAGCGGGTGCCCTGCACAGCGGCTCCAAACCCACCCAAGGTAGAGACATCCGTGGGTTCCATAGTTGAAGTATGTCGCGGCATACCGGACTCCGAATGGGTCTCAGTAGAGGCCTGCGAATCAGAAGTAGTGGGTATCAGGGGCTGGAAAAACACCTCACTGAGTACCGGCGAACTGGTGACTGGCTTAGGAGAAGTGTCGTCGGCAGTTTTGGACCTCGGCGGCCTGTCTTTGTCTTTATCCTTACGTTTTTTTTAGAATCCCGGTAGTCGGATGGCTAACCGATGACATTTCTGGATAATTAAACCGAGAACAGAACTATTTAGAGGCAAAAATATACCAATGACAGCTAGTGCGCCGACTAAATAAAGCACAAAACCGATAGCAAGGTACGTAGTGGTCAGGGCCTAGGCAAGGAATACAGTACGAATGAAAATCTTTATGAGGTATTTGCTTTCCACAAGTAATGCAATTAACTTTTACTAACATCGGTAAGGAGCAAGAAAAAGTTTCCCCGATGGGGTACTTAGCTTTAAGTTGAAGACTTCGGTTTGAAACTCGAAAATGAAAATTTCAGGAGTCGGCCGACCGGCACTTGCGAACTGCTTCTGCTTCGGGCACCGCACAGCAAGAAAGACTGATGTAATGACGTCGGCTGCACATTTTATACCCCTGACGACCTGACGTCATGGAAGAAGGGACAGCAACCGACGCAGGACCCAAGACTTTGTTAATCAGGCTGACTGACGGCAACCTGCAAGAAGATTACCCAAATGTAATGACTGCAACAGTGAAACAAAGAACATCCAGGACTGCAACAGTGAATACACTCGAACATCTACATTTATGGTAAGTGTACACAACTCTACTATGTTCTTTGTGTTTCACTGTTGCAGTCATCACATTTGGGTTGATTCCCAAAGCTGAGGATGGGTGGAGGTAGTTAAGAAGCATGAGGGCTGGCAATCAGGCCCTGTGAGACTGCTGTGGCAAATCCAGCTCTGGATTTAGAAAAGATAGGCAAGTGGTAATGCTTGGTGAAAGTGTGTACAGAGCTCTAGGTTGCAGCTTCCAGGATGTCCCTGGTAGGGACCCCCCCCTAAGAAATGCTGTAGAGGTTGATGTAGTCCTAGTGGAATGTGTTCTGATCCCCTGTGGGGTAGGTTTCCCATGGTGTTTGTAGCAGAAATGGATGCAGTGTGCTATCCATTTAGAAATGGTTTGCTTTGAAATGGCCTTGTCCTCTGCCCCTGCAGTAAAGCTGACTAGCAGCTGGTTAGATTTTCTGAGACTTAGTCCTGTCCAGACAGAACCTAAGCTGCCTGTGAACATCCAGGGAGTGCAGAATCCTTTCCCCTTTATTCTGAGTATTAGGGAAAAAAGTTGGGAAATGAATGGATTGGTTTAAAGCCATACTAGATACCATCTTGGGCATAAATGATGGGTTAGCCCTGAGGGAAACCCTGTCCGCATGGAAGATGAAAAGAAGTTATGTCTTACATAACGTTCCATCTGTATTGTTCATCCTCTTTCAGTCATTACGTACGGGTATCAGTTCCGACCTCGGAACCGAGCCGGCCATCTTTCCAGCTCGCGTCAGCTACAAACTCTCGAGCTAAACTCTTACCCAGAATTCTCCTCTCCCTGTTACCTCAGATTGAGTTTGCAAGTCAAAAGAAGGTAGAGGCTACCTCTGGTCAAATGACCTAAAAGAACCGGATGGTGAGATCCACTAGAAGCCACAGGAGGGAGAAGGAGGGAGGGTTGTAATGACTGAACGAGGAACAACAATACAGATGGAACGTTATGGTAAGATATAACTTCTTTATCTGATATTGTTAATCCTCATTCATTCCTTACGTATGGGACAGAGTCCCCAGCTGCCTCTACCCCTGGGAGGCTCTCATGGAAGGACATTCCTGAGCACCATAGAACCAAAAGATGCCCTTCCCCTGGAGGCCAAATCTAATTTGTAATGATTGATGAAGGTATGAGGCGTAGCCCAAGTTGCAGCTGCACAGATGTCATGTAAAGAAGCTCTGGCATGGAAGGCAGCAGAAGTTGCCACAGATCTTGTCGAATGAGCCTTTATGGTAGCAGGCAATGGGATATTACATTGTGTATAAATGAAGGTCACACAGTCTTTCAACCACCTAGCCAATGTGACCTTAGCAACAGCAGATCCTAATCTAGGTCCAGAAAAGGCCAAAAATAACTGGTCAGATTTACGAGGGGACCTAGTCCTGTTCAAGAAGAAGCAAATTTGCCTGTGAATATCTAGGGTATGTAGGCAATACTCTCCTCTGTTTGAATGATTGGGAAAGGAAACTGGCAATTCAATGGTTTGATTAATGGACATTTCAGAGATCACTTTTGGCAGAAATGAAGGATTAGTTCTCAAAGACACTATCTCTATGAAAAATCATGTATGGACTCTTGATGCATAAGGCTCGAAGCTCAGAGATACGTCTGGCAGAAGTAAGGGCGACCAAAAACAAGGTTTTCCATGACAAATATTTGAGGTTGCAAGAAGAAGCTGGTTCGAAGGGTGGCATTGTCAGAGCTTGTAGAACTAATGACGTCCCATGGTTGAATAGGTTCTCTAAAAGGGGGTTTCAAATGATTCACACCTTTTATGAAGGTCTTGCATAATTTGCGTGACATACGAGTGGAGACTTGGACACCCTCATGGAAATTAGATATTGCAGCCAAATGAACTCAAATGGTAGAGGCCAATAGACCCGATTGAAAAAAGGTCGGCCAGATACTCTAGTATTATCGACACCGGTGCTGAGAAGGGATCTACTTGTTTTTCTTTCAGCCAACAGGTAAATCTTTTCCACTTGCTTAGATAAGTAATTCTAGTGGAAGACTTATGAGATGCAATAAGAATGTCCCGTACTGGTAAAGAAAGACCATTCTGCCTGGCAGTCAAGGGAATTGGAGGAGCCAAACTGTGAGCTTCAGGCTAAGTTGGGATAAATCAGGTTCTGCAGATGAGATCAACTCCGGGGTTGGATGGAGAATCCATGGCTGATCTAGCAGGTGAGGCCAAAGAAAGGGGAACCAAATCTGACGAGGCGAATATGGTGCTATGAGGGTCACCTTGCTCTTCAACCGACAGGCTTTCTTCAGCAACTGGGGAATGAGGGGGATAGGTGGGAATGCATAAAGAAGACCTGAGGGCCAATCGTGGACTAGTGTGTCCCTGGGTGACTGTCCCGGAGGGGGAATCAGGGCGAAGTAGTTGCTGCATTTGTAGTTGGTCGGGGATGCAGAGAGGTCGCAGCAAGGATGGCCCCAGCGGTGGAAGATCTCCGCCGCTATCAAGGGATTCAGGGACCACTCATGAGGTTGTAGAATGCACCTGCTGAGTCTGTCCACGTTGGAACTCCCGGGAATGTGCGTTGCTAGAAGAAAACGGTTGGTGGCCATCGCCCATTGCCATATCCCTCATGGCCTCTCGACAAAGGGGGTAAGATTTGGTTCCTTGTTTGTTGATGTACCAGACCACCGCCATGTTGTCTGACTATCGCAATCATCCCAGACGGCAGTAGGGGATGGAATGTTTGCAATGCCAGAAGCACCGCCCTCAGCTCTAGAACACTTATATGCAGTTGGGCCTCCAATTGGGACCAAGTGCCTTGGACTGTCTGTCCCTGACATAGCCCCCCCACCCACCCCATCAGGGAGGCGTCCGTGGTCACTGTAGCCTTGGGCTGCTGGGGGGAAAAGGGGCGAGACCATTGTGACGGGTTGTGGGTCATCCACCAATTTAAATCCGGTTTGCACCTGTGGGTTACTCGAATTTTGGAATACTGGCCAGGAAAAGAGTCCCTGAAACCCTTGTTACGCAGACCCCCTCTGCCCCGAAAGGAGCATCTTCCCTGTGAGTTTCCCCCACCGGCTCTAGGGGAGAACTTGGCCTGTGTGTCATGGAAAGGACCCTGAGACTTCTTGAACCATATCTTCCCACTCTTTTGGTTTTGGGAGAAAGCACCTTAAGGAGAAAAATAACGGACACCTACGGCAGAAAGGGTCTTACCGTCCTGTTCACATTTGGCCAGTGTACTTTTAACTCTGGGTCCAAACAATGAGGAGGCTTCAATGGGAGCGTTAAGAAAGGAAGCCTTAAAGGGTTCCGCAAAATTGCACAAGCGCATCCAGGCTTGTCGTCTCAAGACCACAGCTGAACCCGCCACTTTAGCTGCTCCTTCTGATGCATGAGATATCAGTCGCATGGAGGAGTTAGATACTGACTCAATGGTGGCCAGCTGAGAGGCCACTTTGTCACAGACCTGATCAGACATGGCACCAGCCAAGGTTTCAGAGACCTCAGAAATGAAATCCCTTTGAAGCCTGGTAAAGTGTGCCATATAATTCAGGGACCTGATAGCAAAGGTCGCTGATGCAAAGGTGTGCTTCACTATCCTGTCCAGGGCCCGGGACTCTGTTGAGCAGCTAGACAGTCTGGCTTTCTTCTTCCTCCAGATCCTTTTTGGTTGCAGCCGCCACCATCAGCACCCACAGGAAGAACTTTAGACCAATGGGGATCCGTAGCAGGAGGGGACAAAATCTTATCTGGCCTCTGGGGAATAGCCTCAGCGGTGTCAGGAGTCTTCCATGCACGATGAGCAGGACAAGTTCATCGGCAGGTGGAGTAACCCAGGGGGCCGGGTGCAAAAAGCCTGCAGGAACACAGACTCCTCAGAGGTCGGATTAGAGGGCTGTCAGTCACCTCTCTGTTTAAGGATTTTGAGGATATCACCAAAGGATACTTCACAGGGTGACCGAGGGGATCCTTCCCCATCATCAAAGTGTGTGTCTTCAGTGAGGGACTCCTCTGTGGAGTCTATGTGCTTCCTCTTGCACAAACTTTTCCGGTGAACTTCCTCAGAGGGAGATGGTGGGGAAGACAATGGAAAGGGGGATTCCTGTTGGAATGTCCTGAGGCCCTTGCGCCCAGTGTCCGCTAGGTGCGACTTGTGAACATAGCAGTCCAGAAGAGGGTGGAGAGATGGACAACACAGTATCGCCAGCAGAAGCCAGAGCCTTCTCCATCAGTTGGAAGGCTGGTCCACCTGAAGAGGGGTGAGTGTTCAGGACAGGGGTCACCCCTCCCCTAAGTGGCTCAGCCTGCCGACCCGGCGTCCCTGGATGGCTGTGAAACAACAAATTACACGTGTCACATCTATCATCCTGGGTCATAGCAAAACTCTCCTACCACGAAGGCAACTGTGGTTCCTTAGTGAGGTCCATAAAGGGAACCGTAAAGGCGAAAGACTGTGCTATATCAATGGACTTCAAAGGCAATGAAGGAGGAGAATAAAAAGGGGTCTCTGGCGATGGGTGATCACCTCCCAAGGAAGGATAAGTCCTAGGGGACGGGATACCTCTGGCCAGAAGCACTTGATCCACAAGACGCAACACGTCGTGTTCAGAAAGGCTTCTAGTGGACCTCACAGAGACAGCTAAGGGAGAAACAGGTCTGTCCACAGACGAGACAAGCTCGGTGCCCACCTCACCAGTCCGCACTGAGAACAATGGTGCCGAGAGAGAGACTGGACTATGGGTGTCTGCACCGAAGAAATCATTAGTGCCAAGGTCACGGTCTGCACTGACAAAAAGATTGGTGCTGAAGTGGCTGCCAGTACCAAAGCTGGAACCGACAAAATTGGTGCCAATAACTGAGGCTTCGGTTCCTAGTAAGATGTCGGAGCCGACGTGGTCAAGGTCTCAGCCGACTGAACAGTCGGTGTCGATGTAGTAGTCACAGTAGTTTGAACCAAGGAGCCCTTCGGTACTGATATAGTAAAGGCTCCAGTAGACTGAGCCAAAATCACTGATGTCACCGAAGGCCTAGATGTCGAAGGTCTAGGCACCGAAAGCGCTGGGGCCGAGTGAGCTCCGAAGCAGAAACTTTAGCCTTCTTATGTCTTGGTTGGTGGGAGTCCCCAGTGGGGGACGAAGGCAGAGACTTTGTCATTGTAGGATCATCCAATATTTTCTTATGGGCTCTAGGAGGGGTTGAAGCCTCCAACCCAGAAATAGCCTCTGAAAAGGAACAAGTCCCTTCAGCAACAACTTATTTTGCCTCTCAAAGTTCTATTGCAAAAATTTTTACAAATACCACAGGGTGGGTCAACAGATAAGTGAGACACACTCAAGCAATAAACACACACAGAGTGTGCATCTGATGTAGGTAATGTGTGTCCACAATCTGAACACCTTTTAAATCCTGGACTACCTTTTTTTTATCTGCCATGATAGAAAAGGAGACAGAAGAAAGGGTACCAGCAATGTTATGAAAGAATATCCGAAGGTAATAAAGAAAAGAAGGGTTTACCAACGATGGTAAGGGAGAAAATACCTCGCGGTAAAAAGTGCAAAGTAAAGAGAAGGAAACTCAAGAAGATATAGTCGCTAAATGCGATATGATGAGACAACAAATTAAAAACTTTTCTGACAGAAAAGGTTATATTAGACTAGTCTGACAACAAATATCTATACTAAGCTCAAGAGAAGCAGCTTGACACGACCGAATGGCGATGTGGCAAACAAAATCTGAGGTAACAGGGAGAGGGGAATTCTGGGTAAGAGTTTAGCTCGAGAGTTTGTAGATGATGCGAGCTTGGAAGATGGCCGGCTCGGTTCTGAGGTCAGAACCGATACCCATACGTAAGGAATGAACGAGGATCAACAATATCAGATTGAAGGGTTCCACGGCCATAATGGCCTGCAATTCAGACACTCTTCTTGCTGAAGCGATGGCTAGAAGTAAAGCTGTCTTCCATGAGAGGAATTTCAACTCTGCTGTAGCAGCAGGTTCAAAGGGCTGAAGCACAAGCTTTTCCAATATAAAGTTAAGGTCCCAGGCTGGAGTGGAAGCTCTCCGGGGGGGGGGGGCTCCTCTCAGGAACTGTTTGACCAGAGGATGAGAGAAGAAGGGTGGGCTCACTATTATAATGAGCTGAGATGGCACAGGCATGAATCTTAATTGAAGAGAAGGATAGGCCTGTGGAGCACTTCTGTTAAGTAATCTGGTATATGAGGTAAGCTGGGCAAGGTTGTGTCCATTCCCTGAGGCTGGCTCCAGGAACAGTATCTTTTCCACTTTTCCGAATAAGATTTTCTTTTACTAGGCCTCCTTGCCTCAAGAATGACATCCAGCATCTGCTTACCGAGGGTCGCTTGTGATGAGTTCAGGGGATGAGCCAGGCTGCTAGGTTCAAGGTCTGTAGCTGAGGGTCCAAAATCTGGCCCACCTGCTGGAACAGCAGGGAAGGGGTCTGAGGCAGGTGCCATGGTGGCACTACTGTCAGACTGCACAGAAGAGGGTACCAGTACCGTCATGGCCAGTCTGGTGCAATCAGGATTGTCCTTGGCTTGTCCTGTTTGATCTTTAGTACAACCTTCGAGAGGAGGGGCAAAGGGGGAAAGGCATAGATTGAGAGGTTTTCCCAGGTAAAGGACAGGGCATCCACTTTCCAAGCTTGGCTGTGGGGAGGTCTGGTGCAATATTTGCTCAGCTGATAGTTCTTAGGGGAAGCAAAGAGATCCACCTCTGGAGCCCCCCACCTGTTCCTCAAAAGCTTGAATATTTTGGGTTCCAGTTTCCACTCGTGTGGGTCCATGAGATTTCTGCTTAAGTTGTCTGCCAGTGAATTTAGTTTGCCTGGCAGGAATTGAGCTTGCAGGTGCACTTGGTTGCTCAGGGCTGTGTTCCACAGAGCCATGGCTAATCTGCAGTGTGGGTAGGAATGGGTTCCACCCTGCTTGTTTATTTACCACATATCTGTGGTGTTGTCTGTATCAGTAGTTGTCCTGGAAGAATAAGGCCTTTGAAGGATGTCAGAGCATTCTGTATAGCTAACATTTCTTTTAGATTGATATGCAGGTGCATTTGCTTTGGGCTCCATTTGCCTTGAATGCATTGTCCTGCCATGTGAGCCCCCCATGCACAGTCTGATGCGTCTGTTAAGGTTTGGGTGGCAGGGGGCAGAGTGAAAGGGAGTCCCTTGTTGTGGTAGCAGGCCTCTGCCCACCAAAGGGCCTCTGTCCTTAGGCAAGGAATGATAGGAATCTTTGTTTGCAGGTCCTGAGAATGTTGACACCAGAGACTTTTTAAGTACTACTGAAGTTTCCTCATATGCAGTCTTGCATATGGAATTAGTAGAATGCAAGAGGCCATGAACCCTAGGGCTTGCAGCATTTTTCTTGCAGATAGCTCGGTTTTGGTGGCCAGTAGATTAAAGTAGTTAGTCAAATAAATTTGTTTTTTTGGAGTGAGGAATGCCATCGGGGAAGTTGTGTTCAAGCTTGCTCCCAGGAATACAATTTGTTGGCTGGATAACAGATGTGATTTCTTTTCGTTGATGGTGTATCTCAGTGAAGTTAGAAATCTCTTTACAAATGTCAGGTGCTGTAGTAGCAATTCCTGACTGTACGCCTGAATCAGGCAATCATCCAAGTATGGGTAAATTTGAATTCTTCTCTGTCTGCAATATACAATGGCTGGAGCTAGGCATTTTGTGAATAACCTGAGTGCAGTAGATAAGCCAAAGGGAAGTGCAGAGAACTGATAGTACATAGAGCATGCTCTGAAACATAGGTATTTCCTGCAAGATTCCCTTATGGGGATGTGCAGATAAGCTTCTTTTAAGTCTAGGGTTGCTAGTCAGGAGTCCTTGGCTAGCATAGGAAGCAGTTGTTGGAAAGTAAGCATTTTGAAATTTGGAACCACCAGAAAGGTATTGAAAATAAACAGATCCAGGATAGGATGCCAAGAGTTTTCTTTTCTGGGTACCATAAACAGTCTGGAATAAAAGCCTTGTCCCATTTGTTCTGCTGGGACAGGTTGAATAGCCTTGATACTGAGAACAGAAACTACTTGCTTTTGGGCCTCTGTCCACTGGTTTGGGGGGGGGGGGGGGTCTGGCCATCTGCTTGGGGTTGGGAGTGAGTGGAAGTGGAATCTGTATCCCTGGGAAACAATGTTTAAGACCCAAGTGTCCTTGGTAACGTACTCCCAGTTTTTGGCATGCAGGGCAAATTTCCCTCCTAAAGGTGCAAGTACTTGGGCAAGGCTTGGACGAGTTAAGGATAAGTCATTGTGAGATTTTACCATAGGATGGTGGCTTACTACTCCCTGTTTTGGACGTGGCAGCACTCCATTGCTTAGATTTGTGCATACGCTGAGACTATAGTCGTGGTGGTCTGCTGCCCCTGGGTTTGGACTGAGAAGGTCTGGGAGGGACTGGAAAAGACCAGTTTTTTGAAGGCCAATGCCTACTGAATCTAAGTGGCTGTACTTGTAAGAAATATTTGACAGTTTTCATAGATTTTAGCTTTTTCCGCCATCCTTTTGAGGACTACTTCTGCTTTATTGCCAAATAAACCCTCTCGGTTTAATGGTGCATCTAGTACTTTTGCTTTGACATGGTCTGGCAAGGTTTGTTCCTTAAGCCAAGAATGCCTTCTAAGAACAGACCCAGTGACGGCAGCCCTGCAAGATGCTTCTAAGGCATCAAAAAGTACAGTTTTGTACCTACCATAAATGTAGATGTCCGATAGGCATGCATCTGCAGTCCTTACAAATGGGTTGTCCTGTCGTCAGGCAGCCCTTCGGTCGGCCGGATTCCAAAGTCTGGGTCTGGCCTCGGCTGGTGTCGCACTTCACCCGACGTCATAGCTGCAGTTATTCTGGTATAAAGGCATCAGCCGAGGCCATTTTCCTCAGTGTTTCTTGCCCCAGATGCCAGGTGCCCTCTAGGAAGGCTAAATTTGGATAAATGCAAATGGTTCCAAATAGTAGAGAGCAAACAAAAAATAAGCATGTATGTACATATATACAAACAAATACACCATAATAGATTCCCCCAGCTAGCTACAAGATGGGCAAATACCCTAGGAGTACCACAGAGGGGAAGGAGGGTGGGTAATCCTGACTGCAGATGCATGGCCTATCGGACATCTACATTTATGGTAGGTACAAAACTGTACTATGTCCTTCAAGGATGCATCTGCAGTCCTTACAAATGGGTAGAATACCATAGCCAAACTGGGGGAGGAGGAGAAATAAGATTATGGTGTAGTTAAGATCCCTTGCAAAACAGCAGTGGCAAAACCTGCTCGGGATCTGGAGTATAAAGGTAAATTATAATGCTTGGCAAATGTATGCACGGAGCTCCAAGTAGCAGCCTCTAAAATGTCCTTGGTAGCCACTCCTCGTAAGAAAGCTGTGGTAGTGGCTGTAGCCCTTGTAGAGTGAGGCCTGATGTTTTCTGGAGTTTTCTTTCCATGGTAGGAGTAACAAAATCTAATGCAATTTCCTATCCACTTAGAGATTTGTCTGTTTTGAAATTGCTTTTCCTTCCATTCCTGTTGCATATGCTACCAGTAGCTGGTCAGTTTTTCTGTTGCTCTTGGTCCTGTCCAGGTAGTAACGTAATTGTCTATGTACATCCAAGGTATGCAACAGTCTTTCTCCCCTGTTCTGTGGGTTGGGGAAGAATGTAGGTAGGTGGATAGCTTGATTTAAAGATACCCTGGAGACCACCTTTGGCATAAAAGTAGGATTAGTTCTCATGGACACTCTATCTTGATGGAAGATCAGGAAGGGCTGTACTGCCATTAATGCCTGTAGCTCAGATACCCTTCTTGCTGAAGTGATTGCAAGCAGGAAAGCAGTTTTCCATGATAAGTATTGTAATTCTGCTGTTGCTGCTGGTTCAAAGGAGGTAGTGTCAATTTTCTAGCACAAAGTTCAAGTCCCATGCTGGCAATGGTGGCTTCCTAGGTGGTTTTACATTTTTAATTCCTCTCAGAAACTGCCTGAGCAGAGGATGTGAGAAGACTGGAGGATCCAAGTTGTATTCTGCTGAAATGGCTGATGCATGAATCTTAATGGAAGAATAGGACAGGCCGTTGTGGAAGAGCTCTGCCAAGTATTCCAGGATGTTAGCTATGTTTACCAGTGACACATTCTCTCCTTTTGCTGTACTCCAAATGAGATATCTTTTCCATTTTGCTGAATAATTTTTTCTTGTTGAGGGTCTGCGAGCCTCCAAGATAATGTCTTTAACCCTTTGAGATAAATATGGGTTTTTTGGTCTTATGCGATGTTCCAGGCAGCCAGCTGCAGTGTTTTCAGGTTTGGATGCAGGGTTTTGAAGTTGTTCTGTGTTAACAGCAAGGGAACTAGGGGCAGAGGCCATATTTGTTCCAGAGACATACTCCTCAGTAATGGGTACCAATGTTGCCTTGGCCAGTCTGGAGTTATCAGGATGATCCTTGGACGGTCTTCTTTGATCTTCAATAGCACCTTGTGCATCAAAGGAAGAGGTGGGAATGCATATGCTGAAAGATAGGGAGTCCACTTTCCAAGCAAGTGGGTGGTACGTCCTTGTGCAGAATTTTTTCAGTTGGTGATTGTGTGGGGATGCAAATAAGTCTATTTCTGGTAGCCCCCATTTCCCTGTAATGGTTTTGAAGATGTCCGGATGCAGCATCCATTCGTGGGCATCCGTGGCAGTTCTGCTTAGGATGTCTGCTAGTATATTTTCTTTTCCTGGCACAAAAATTGCTTGTAACTGAATGTTGAAGCTCAGTGCCACATTCCAGAGGTCCATTGCCATCCGCATAGAGGGTATGGATGTGTGC
Source organism: Protopterus annectens (assembly GCF_019279795.1). Taxonomy (NCBI): domain Eukaryota; kingdom Metazoa; phylum Chordata; order Ceratodontiformes; family Protopteridae; genus Protopterus; species Protopterus annectens. The sequence goes on from NC_056733.1 coordinate 463,873,869, forward strand.
CTCCCTGTTTGTTGATGTACCACATAACTGTGGTGTTGTCCGTCCTTATCAGCAGTTGACCCTGTCGAAGAAATGGTCTGAATGCCAGAATTGCCAGTTTTACTGCCAGCATTTCCTTTTGATTTATGTGTAGGTGCAGCTGGTCTTGAGTCCATAAGCCTTGTATGCACTTGTCCAGCATGTGTGCCCCCCAACCGAGGTATGAAGCGTCTGTTGTGATGGTCTGGCTTGGTTGAGTGCTGTGGAAGGGCAGTCCCTTGTTTGTTTGACAGGCCTGAGCCCACCATTGGAATTCTTGCTTCAGGCATGGAATTATTGGAATTTGGGTTTCTAGGCTGTGCTTGTGCTGAGACCATAAATTCCTTAGGTACCACTGTAACTTTCTCATATGTAGCCTGGCATGTGGAATCAATATTATGCAGGATGCCATGTAACAGAGAGCTTGCAGGACTTTTCTTGCTATTAGCTGGTTCTGCTTTGTTAATGCCATGAAGTAGAGAGGGAGTTGCTCCTGTTTTTCTACTGTCAGGAATGCCATTTGTTTTGATGTGTCCAGATCTGCACCCAAGAAGGTTATCCTTTGGGATGGTATCAGCCTCGACTTTTTTATATTGACTGTGTATCCCAGGGCTTGTAGTAGATGAATGACCCTTTGCAAATCTTTTGTTAATTTGTTTTTGTTGTCCGCTTGTAACAGGCAGTCATCCAGGTAAGGGTAAATTTGAATTCCCTGAAGCCTGCAATGAGCAATTACTGATGCCAGGCATTTCGTGAATACTCTGGGCGCAGTAGATAAGCCAAAGGGCAATGCTGAGAATTGATAATGCTCTGATCCTGCAAGAAATCTGAGGTATCTTCTGCAATTTGGTCGTATGGGGACGTGCAGGTATGCCTCCTTGAGATCTAGAGTTACCAGCCAAGACTCCTTGCCCAGCATGGGAAGAAGCTGCTGTAGGGTCAGCATTTTGAATTTTGGAACAATGGGGTATGTGTTTAAAGCGGACAGGTCAAGAATAGGCCTCCATTGGTTTTCTTTTCTTGGTACCAGGAAGAGTCTGGAATAAAATCCTTGCCCTTGTTCCATAGATGGTACCCTTTCTACAGCTCTCATCCTTAGTAAGTGAGTTATTTCTAGAGCTTCTGTCTTCTGATTTGGAGGTAGGTTTGGCATTCCTCTCTTCCTTGGTAGAGTATGGAAGTGAAACCTGTAACCTTGGTCTATTGTCTGTAAAATCCATTTGTCTCCTGTGATGTAATGCCAGTTTACTGAAAATAAGGCTAGCTTCCCGCCTAAGGGTGCCTCTAGTTGTTCCCTGGTAGGCGGTGCCAGACCCAAGTCACTGTGATTGTCCTGTGGAAGAGGTGGTGGGCTGGATCTGTGGCTGTACCTCGCTGGTTGTTAGCCTGCCACTGACGCCCCCTGTAGGCACCTCTGGATTGACCCCTGCCTCTTGAGCGTCTATTCCTGCCTCTCGGAGCTCTGGAGGTGTCTGGAAAGGACCAATTCTTGGAAGGCCAGTTCCTGCTAAACCTTGGAGGCTGGACCTACAAGAAATCCTTGACTGTCTGGACAGATTTTGCTTTTTCTTCCACCTTCTTCAGCACCTGCTGTGCAGGGGAGCCAAACAAATTGAGCTTATCCATGGGAGCATCTAGGAGCTTTGATTTAACATGGTCTGGTAAGGACTGTTCTTTTAACCATGCATGTCTTCTGATCACAGTGCCAGTCATGGCTGATCTAAAGGAAGCCTCCAGTGCATCATAGCCGCATTTTAAGGAATGATTACTGACCTGCTGAATGTTATGCACCATTTCCTGTACAGATTTTTTGTCTAATGGTTCATCCGAGGACAGTTTTTTAGTTAACTGGTCTAACATAAATTCCTGATACTGAATCATGTGGAATTGACAGTTCAAGGCCCTAGCTGAAAGAGTAGCAGAAGTGTAAACTTTTTTACCCCATCTCTCTAAGGCCCTAGATTCCCTTTCAGAGGGGAGGGGGTTTTTGGTAGAGGTAGCTGCTACAGCCTTGGGTCCCTGGGAGATAGTTTCGGGATCTGCAAATGGGCCTTATACAAATGATAATGTGTGTCCGGAACCCTGTAGTACCTATCGGGCTTAGCAGGGGCCAGAGGAAGAGAATCAGGAGCAGTACAAGCATCATTAAAAGCATCATCCACAACAGTAAGTACTGGAGGAATGGCTAAAGGCCTATGCTGTGGCAAATGCAAAAAGGTTCTAAGCCTTTTCCTAGAGTCTGAAAAATCCTGGCCCTGCCATTGAAATTGTTCCCTCATAGCATGCAAGGTTTCCCCAAAGGAAAATTCCTCAGGCGGAGAGGCAGAAGGAATGGACTCTGCTGCATCAGAGTCCTCATAAGGAGAAAAAGGGGCCTCTGGAGGGTCTGAATTATCTGATTCATCAGAGGAGCCATCTGAAGAAACTGGCTCAGGGGGCACTACTCTAGTCCTCTTCTCTGGAGGTGGGTGAGAGGCCCTGTCTGGATGTGGTTGGGATCCCCGGATCAAAGAAATGAGATCCTCTGCTAGACTAAGCATTTGTGAACTAGAACTGGGCCTGTGAGAGGGGTCTTAGCAGGCACAGTTTTGGTAGTTTTGCTGCTTTAGCCCTGGCAAAGGCCTTAATCGACATGGATGCAGGAGGCCTAGCAGCTCCACGTGCAGGGGTAGAAATATCCAAAGGGATAGTATCTGATAAATCCTGCGAACCTGCAGGAGCAGGTGGGATTTCAGTAGCAGATTCAGCCAAGTTGGATGAGGCCTCGGTAAGTGGCAAGCTTTCGGCCGAAGGAAGAACCGTGGACTCGGTTTCAGCCGAAACCGAGACACTCGCGGTTGGCTTAACCGCGGTTTCAGCCGAAACCGCGGACCGCGAGTGTCGGTCCTTTTCCTTGCGTTTTTTAGAAATTTGCGTAGTCGGAGTATCCGACGGCATAATGTAAGCAAAAGCGGGCGAAAAACTCTTCAGCAAATTCAGACCGACGTCTAAGCGTTCGTCGGTTGAAAGAAGCACAGGCTAGACAAGCTGCTACGTCGTGGTCTGGGCCTAAGCAAGGTAAGCAGTAAGAGTGGAAATCTTTATGAGGTATTTGTTTCCCACAATTTAAACAGTTATTCACTTTTTCTGACATCGGCTGAGGCAAGAAAGAGTCCCCAACGGGGTACTTAGCTTTTTAGAAGTCTTCGGTACTTGTAGTAGCAATCTCTGGTTCTGACCGACCGGCACTTGCGAACAGCTTCTGCTTCGGGCGGCAAGAAAGACAGAGGAAAATGGCGTCGGCTGATGTCTTTATTCCCGAATAACTGTAGCTATGACGTCGGGTGAAGTGTGACACCAGCCGAGGCCAGACCCAGACTTTGGAATCCGGCCGACCGAAGGGCTGCCTGACGACAGGACAACCCATTTGTAAGGACTGCAGATGCATCCTTGAAGGACATCCACAATGCAAAGTATGTTTACCAACTTGGTTAGCAGAATGCATTAACTCTTGTAAATCTTTATGTTCTGCACAATCAGGAATCCACATAATTTTCTGTTTAATTAGTTCCATAATATGTTGCTGATACTTTAACATATGAAACTGGCAATTTAAAGCCCTGATGGCAAGAGTAGCAGAGGTGTATGCCTTCTTACCCCATCTGTCTAAAGCCCTAGAATCCCTGTCTGAAGGGGTAGGATTTTTGGCCGTTGTAGCCTCTATGCCTTTAGATTCCTGAGAAATGGTGTCTGCATCTACAGCAGGATACTTTAAGAGGAATTTGTGGGAGTCAGGTACTCTATAGTATCTGTCAGGTTTCCTGGCAGCTGAAGGCAAAGTATTAGGGGTAAGGCTGGAATCCAAGAAGACATCTACAATTTCCAGAACAGGAGGGATAGAGGCCTGTGCTGAGGCAAGTTTAAAAATTCCCTGAATCTCTTTTTGGACTGAGAGTAGTCCTGGCTCTCCCAGCAGAAATGCTACGGGTATGCAGGGTTTCACCAAAAGAAAAATCTTCTGGTGGGGAAGCAGGGGGAATGGAATCCTCTGCATCAGAATCCTCATAGGTAGATAAGGGTATGCCCTGGTAATCAGAAGGGTCAGAGTTATCAGACTCCTGATCTGAAGAATCAGAAGGAAAATCAGTTCTTGGTCTTTGAGGGGGGAAGGCCGACTTCCCCTAATTAAAGTTATAAGGTCTTCAGCCATTCTAAGTATTTGATTTTGTGGCATGTGGGCCTGAGAATGCATTTTGGTCATCTGTTTCCTAGGGGTAGTGCGAACTCTAGGCCTGAGAAATTCGGTATTTTTGGTTTGAAATGAAGTAGTCGGTTTAATATGAAAATCGGAAGGCCTGAATACACCATCAGAAGCCGGTGCCTGCACAGTGGCTCCGGACCCATCCAAGGTAGAGACATCCGCAGGTTCCAAAGTCGAAGCAGCATCTCGCGGCATACCGGACTCCGAATGGGTCTCAGTAGAGGCCTGCAAATCTGTAGAAGCGGGTATCAGGGGCTGCGAAAGCGCCTCACTAAGTACTGGCGGACTGGCGACTAGAGTAAAGGTAGCATCGTCGGCAGTTTTGGACCTATGAGGTCTGTCTTTATCCTTACTTTTTTTGGAAGATCGGTAGTCGGATGGGCTTATCGAAGCCATTTTGGACTACGGAGTTCGAGAGCGAAAGAATTTAGTGACAAAAATAGCCCGACGAATAATTCGGGCATTGAACAAGGCACAAAACCGACAGCGAGAGACATTGAGGTCTGGGCCTAAACAGGTGAAGCAGTAAGAATGAAAATCTCTGCGGTATTTGCTTTCCACAGGCAACACAATTATTAATTTTTTCTGACATCGGTTAGAGCAAGAAAAAAGGATCCCTAACTGGGTACTTATCTTTTAGAAGACTTCAGGTCTGAAACTCGAAAAACGAAAATTTTTGGAGGCGGCCGACCAGCAATTGTGAACTGCTTCTGCTTTGGGCACCGCACGGCAAGAAAAACTGATGTAATGGCGTTGGCTGCATGTTTTATACCCCTGACGACCTGACGTCATGGAAGAAGCGACAGCATCAGACAGAGAAATCCCAAGACTCTGGTATTCAGGCCAACTGAGGGCTACCTGCAGGTAGATAACCCAAATGTGATGACTGCAACAGTAAAACACGAAGAACATCTTTCCAAAACGGATGCACATTTTGCTATTCCCATCATTTGGGAGAGTACTAGGGCCTGGACCCAACTCAGATCCAACAGCAGCATCCAGGGAGACTACTGATAATTCTAAAATATGATCTTCTATAGGTAATGAGAATTGTGAAGAACTTCAAAACTTGCCAGGCTTTTTTGAGGTGGGGAGGTGCAGAACTTCCTGCTCCATAAATGTTGCCACAAAGGCATTCTTGAAGGCCTCAGTCTCCAGAGCTACAACAGTGGTTTTTGGCACAAAGCCCAGGCAGTCTAGGTATATCTTTTTGGTCTCAAACTCGTTTCTTGCAACAAAAGGAGAGAAGTATTGCTGGAATTGAATTCATCAAGTCTTGGTGAGTACCTTCATGAGGTGGACCCTGTTTTCTCACAAAATCTCACCAAGACGACACTGGCATACAGACTGCATTTTATATAGCATATATCATGGACAGACGTAGGTTACAAAATAAAGATGGATGGGTGCATAAGTCCCAGGATAAAAAAAAGTGCCCAACCATGGTAGGTGCACTGGTACCAGGAGTGGAAAAGATGACAGTGTAGAATCCTCAAGACAAGGAAACATTTCTGAAATGGGGCTAGGCGAAGTCCAGGTGGAGGATGCCCATATCACAGAAGAAAGTAGCAGTCCACGAAATCACAAAAACTGATGGGCCAAAAACAGCCATACAGAGTGGACTATTGAGAATAAGAAAGAGATTATGTATTGTTACTATTATACAAGAAGCCCAGAATTTCAAGACAAAAAATATACGAAAAGATTGAGAGAAATATACTTCCATAAGAAAAACGGTCAGAAGCTTCAAATAAAAAATTGTGTTCATTAATAAAACAGATCCATGAAAAACATTATATAGACCAAGAAACCTTGTGCCATTTGGAAAAAGTGACAGAGGAAGTGCAAAAATTTAAACAAAATTTAGACACATTTGAAGGGTACAAAAAAGAAGTATGGACATGGGAAAGAGAGATCTGACATGGTGCAATATTTATGCAAAGGAGAAAGCCAAATCAATAATTACAAAAAAAGGGAGCCCCAAAGATATTCGAAGAAAAGTTTTGACCACTTTCAGTTGTGCTTTCAGTTCATCTGATGACCTATACAGTTTTAAATCATCCATAAAAAGTACATGAGAAGTCATTACACTTAGTTTTCTTGCAGCCAAACTGCAGCCTTGACCCAATCTATTAAGTAGACAGTTTAACGGGTTTAAGAGCAAGACAAAAGAGCAGTGGTGACACAGTCACCCTAAAATCCCCCTTTGAATTTTTACCCCTGGAATAATAATTTGTCCTTTATTATGTCTTAACTGCAAAGTGGTTTCCTACTGTTTCATGGTCACTGTAACGTAATCGATCAGTGTAGGATGCATCTTATACATCTTTTATTCAAGAATATGGAATACTGCAAAATGACTTTTTGCAGTCTACCCATGCCACATTTAGATTCTTCCCTTTTTTACAGTTCTCTATTATGTCTAACAACCAATGAACCTTTGTTCTATAGGACTTTGTTACCCTTCTGTTTTATCGCCATAATTGCATTTTCTTCTAAATGACTATAAACTGTTGGAGGGCAAGTCATTGGTCTATAGTTTTTAGGACATCTTGCAGGCTCGGTCTTAAGTAGGAACATTATTTTTCTGTTATTAACCAGGTTGTTGTCTGTTCAGAGTGTGCATACAAAAATAGTTCTTACTCCTGGCTAAATCTTCATGTAAAGACATTAATAGTTCTAGCCAGAAGTTAGGTACTGCATCTGTGCCTGGGGATTTCCAATTAGGATCTTTTCTCAACTTTATTTCACTCTCTATGGCTGTTACTTCCTCCCATTTCATATCCTGTACATTTGAACTAATACTACTACTTCAGTTCATTCAGCATCTTTATGTTCCACATGACCTTTATAGATATTTCTCCAAAATGCATCTATTTCTTCTTTTTTTGGTGGTGTTTCAATTCCTTTTGTCTAGTCTCCCAATTCTCTATAAATCCTTTTGGGTCATCAATACATTGCTTATTTTGTACTCTTCCTTTATATTTATCTGCATACCTCCTAAGTTTTTCTGTCAGTGTTATTTTAGTTTATTATTTACATTGTGCATAACAGATCCTGATCTGTTCTGATACTGCTCATTGCTTTTATCACGAATATCGGAGTATTTTTGTTGATCTATTCCCTCTTCTATACTCTTCTAACAGTGACACTTGTCTTAATTGCTTTATAGTTTTCTCTGTTTGATACTTCCATGATGGCATTTGATTTCTCCCTTTCCTTTCCCTTACTGCCCTATGTTTTTGTGGCAAGACTGTTATTAATTTAGCTGCACAGTTACATATCCTATTTACTTCTGTTACATTGAATGACACTCTATGAACAATCTCCATGAACAACCCTAATTACTGTGTTCATTTGTTATATCAAACTTCTAACTTTTTGGGTTTTATCGACTTTTTGCAATGTATTTCTTTCATTGATCTTAATAGGTCTGCCCATCCCTATTAAATCAAGCAACTCTCCTCTTAGATCATTATTTTAAAAATTGAGGACACATTCTTTGTTCTCCATTTCCTGCAGGCATTCTACAGAAAGTTCCGGAACATCTTCTCTTCATTTTCATCCTGTGTCATCCATTGTTCTTTTATATGGGAACTCACTGACCTATCACTCAACACTGACTGCGTCAGAATTGCCATAGTTTCCTGTCCCTTTCCTTGTTGTGGAACTCCAACTGAACTTTTGTACTGGTTTCCTATGGAAGACTCCAAATATCATATGGCAAATGATCAGATGTTTCTCAGTACTGGTTTCTCCTTAATTTGGGGATCCCACTGCTCTATCCTGCTGTGATGTTATCAGTTACATTTTCTACACAAAATCCTTCACTTCACAGGTAATCCATAACCTCAGTTTCTATTTAACTTTTCCATTACTAATCCTCTTTTCTACTTTTCTTCTGTTTTCATACTTTCTGTATTGTAAATATTTCCATATCCAGAGGCCTTTGCCAATATTTCTCTTCAAATATCTTTGGTGTTGCTCTTTTTGTATTGATTAGTTTTGCTTTCTCATTTGCCTAAATATTCCACCTTATTAAATCTTTTTTCTTACCCCATGTCCATATTTCTTCCTCAGATGTCTTCTGCTCCTCCTGTTTCTCCTCACGTGGACTCGTTCCATCATGCTGTGATATAACCTGTATTAAATTTTCTATAGGAAGCCCTTCCCTTTGCAGGTATTCCATAACTTCAGTCTCTATTTTTTAACTTCTACTTTATTAACCTTCTGTTCTACATTCCCTCTTTGTGATCTTATTTTTCTGTATTGTGAAGTTTTCCATATCTGGATGCCTTTGTCCATATTTCTCTTCAAATATCTTTGGGGCTGGTTTTCTGTACTGATTTTCTTCTTTGCATAAATATTACACTGTATCAGATCTCTCTTTCCTCTCTCTCTAATTTCTCCAAATCTTTTGGGTTTCTAATACCATGATGGGAATGGACCCCATTCCTAAGTCAAAGTATGATGAGCGTTCATGAAATTAGTAATGTTTCAATCTCTGATGTCAGCAGAACTGCTCTTTGTAGCACCCGCAATGTGCCCAATGACTCCTCCTGCAATACGTACCAAATTACATTTTGGTAACATATCTGTAGATTCTTTTTTATAAGACCCGTTGCTCCTACTACTATTGGAACTGTCTGGGTAGCTTTCTTCCACATTGCTCTCATTTCTGCCTGCAAATCCTGACATTTTATGCCTTTGACTCTCTCTTTACACAGGACACTATAGTCACTGGGTGTAGCGATTTCAATGATCACTGCTACTTTTGACTTCTTTTCATGGACTACTACATCTGATTTTCTCGCATCTGTCTTTTGAAGTGCTGATAATGGGTGATCCCATGTGATGTAGACCATTTTCTGTGATGCTTAGTGGCTCATGTTTCCAGTGTTTTTCAGCTACTTCAGTATTACGTTTGCACAATCCCCAGTGCAGCAGTCTTGCCTCATTATTATGCCTTTCAGTATACAGTCCTTCCGACATTAGTATGTCACAACCAGCAACAAGGTGTGCAATTGTATCCAATTCTGTTTTACAAAACCTACATTTATCTGTTTCACCCACATGTTCAATGGACTTTGAAAACCAACGTGTACGAAGTCCACTATCTTGGGCCGCCAATATTAACCTTTTATCTTTTGGTTTGAAATCGCTTCTCCTTAACCATTCAATCTCATTCATTTTTCACATGATATGAGACTGTCATTAGGTCTTGATAAATGTGCAAAAGCAACAGAAACCTTTAAAGCAGGGAAGCTGCAGTGCTAAGAAAACATCAGCCTGGGACAGGAATGTGATATAAATACAAATATGAATAGAACTTAGTAAGGAATATTTTAGAAGACTAAAATTAATACTGAAAAGAGTATTGATAATCTAGGAACAAAGTCCAAGCTATAAACCAATTTGCTTTCCTGTCCTAACTTAAATTTTTCTAGTAAATAATTAGCCTCAAAAGGTGTTGGATTGGTTGGACAGGAAAACAAGGATGCTTCATGCTTATTAAATGATTTATAAAAATCAGTGTAGACCAAGACTATATATTCCCCATTCTGATATAGGTATGGGCCTCCTCGAAAGTGATTACATGCACAGATCTGCAATCATAGGACTGCATACATATCTACTCGACCCAAATGTAGTGAAAATTTTAAAACCTGAGAAGAATAAGTCTAAGATAAATTCCCTACTTAGTTTAGCAGAAGCATATTTGTGTCAAGTGGGAATGGAAAATAAACCAGAAATAGATATAAAATAAATAAATAAAATCAGGCAGCAACTGAATGTGCCCAAAAAACAAAAAGAATGTAAGGCGAAGGATCAGGTAAGAAATGTGGAAAATGCATAACCATTATTGCAAGTATAGAAAACTCTTGGCACAACCTCATATTGATCAGGATTGAACACAGGAATGGTTGAGGAGAGGTGAATTTAAACCAAAAGACGAAAGGTTAATATTGGCAGCCCAAGGGGACAGGTTCATAACCCAGGACTGCCCATATTCTGGAATAAACTTCCCATACATGTCAAGCAGAGCACCTCACTGGCTCTCAAACAGAAATCTTGATGAATGGATGGGAAATAGAAAGTTCACCCTGGGGATCACTCAAGTGGCTCTACTTGACAGAGGCACTAGGAACTAACTTTGGGCGGCACGATGCCAGGGCACTTCTATGGGCTAGGCTTGTAAAGGCTCCAAAAGCCATTAGCCTAGTACACACCTATGAACACAGTGGACTACGTACACATTGGTTTACAAAATCCAATGAACATATGAGAGAAACAGACAAATGTAGGTTTTGTAAAACAGAACTGGAAACAGTCCTACATTTTGTTGCTGGCTGTAGTATACAAATGGCAAAGGGCCTGTATACTAAAAGGAATAATAATGTTGCAAGACTGTTGCATTGGAGACTGCGCAAACATTAGAATACCGAAGTAGCTGAAACATTGGAAACATCAGCCACAAAGCATCATAAAGTTTATATCACATGGAATCACCCATTGCCAACAGTTCAAAAAACAAATGCTAGAAAATCAGACAAGTAGTCCATGAAAAGACAAAAGTAGCATTGATCACTGAAATTGTTGCACCCAGTGACTACAGTGTCTTGCGTACAGGGAGACACAAAGTCTTAAAATACCAGGATTTGCAGGCATTAATGTGGGCAGTGTGGAAGGAGGATTTACAGACAGTTCCAATAGTAGTAACAGCAATGGGTCTTACAAAAAATAATTTAGAATCGTACTTAGATACATTACAGATGTGTAACTCCATATGAATTGCTGAAAGAGTCAATACTGAGGAACTTTGCGGATGTTGCATAAGTACTTTTGGCTAACAAAGATTGAAACATTAATTTCATGAACTTTAATCATACTCTGGCTTATGAATGGGGTCCATTCCAGTCATGGTATAAGACACCCAAAAGACTTGGAGAAATTAAAGACAGAGATGCCTTGAGGAGGTGGAACCAAAGGAGACTTGCTCCTCATCATCTGAATGATAAACAAGATAAGACATCAGAAATTTTCTTTTTTAGAAGAACAATTAAGTTACCTTTGATGGAAAGAAATACTTTTCCTTTTTAAAGGCTGGGTATAGTGGGTATTAGAGGAGCGGGGCTGAGCAGTTGATGACTGCAAGTTCTGCCACAGAAAAAAAGTACAGTTTTGTACCTACCATAAATGTAGATGTTCGAGCGTCTTCACTGTTGCAGTCATTACATTGGGTTATCCTGCCGTCAGGCGGTCCCGCAGTCGGCCAGAGTTCCAAAGTCTTGGTCTGGCGTTGGTTGCTGTTGCCTCCTTCCTGACGTCAGTGCATCAGGGGTATATAAGAAGCAGCCGACGCCATTTTCTTCAGTTTTTCTTGCCCCAAATGTTAGGTGCCCCCAAAAAGATAGGCAATACATATTGCTTACACAACATACAGTAAGGTAAAAACAAAACCTTCAATAACCAGCAAATACACCACATAGGAAGTAAAGTGTAGAAAGCTACAGATAAGACCCTGCTAAGAAAGAGGGGATGGCGGGTGGGTAACCAGGACTGCGCAGTGAAGACACTCGAACATCTACATTTATGGCAGGTACAAAACTGTATTATGTTCATCGTGTTTCACTGCTGCAGTCATTACACTTGGGTAGAATCCCAAAGCAGAGTTAGGGTGGCTGGTTCTATAGAGGATTAGGTGTGGCTATGAGGCCCTGCAGCACTGCAGTGGCAAAGCCAGCTCTGGATCTGGAGTAAAGAGTTAAGTGATAATGCTTGGTAAAGGTGTGCACTGAACTCCAAGTTGCAGCTTCCAAAATGTCTTTGGTAGGTACTCCTCTAAGGTAGGCAGTAGAAGTTGCAGTTGCCCTGGTGGAATGTGGTCTAATGTTAGATGGTACAGGTTTCCCATGCTGCGTGTAGCAGAACCGGATACAGTGTCCTATCCACTTTGAAATGGTCTGCTTTGAAATAGCCTTTCACTGTGATCTTGCAGCATAAGATACAAACAATTGCTCAGTTTTTCTGAAAGCTTTTGTTTTATCCAAATAAAAGTGTAATTGCCTGTGTATGTCCAAAGAATGTAGAATTCTCTCCCCTTTATTCTGTGGATTCAGATAAAATATTGGCAAGTGAATAGTTTGGTTGAAAGCCACACTGGATACCACCTTAGGCATAAATGAAGGGTTTGCTCTTAAGGAAACCCTCTCTTGGTGAAAAATGATGAAAGGCTCCACTGCCATTAGTGCCTGTAGTTCTGAGACTCTTCGTGCTGAGGTCATTGCCAATAGCAGAGCAGTTTTCCATGATAAATATTTTAATTCTGCTGAATTGGCTTGCTCAAAAGGAGGTAAAGTGTGTTTTTCCAAGACAAAATTGAGGTCCCAAGTAGGAGTTGGTGCTCTCCGGGGCGGTCTTATGTTTTTAGCCCCTGTGAGGTACTGCTTTAGCAATGGATGAGAGAAAATAGGAGGATCTGTGTTGTAATGAGCTGAAATGGCAGAAGCGTGGATCTTAATTGATGAGAAGGATAGTCCTTTGTCCAGCATCTCAGTTATGTATTGTAGTATCTGAGGAATGTTAGGGACAAGAGGGTCAAGGCTTTGAGCCTTGTTCCAGGCACATAATCTCTTCCACTTTTCTGAGTAAGATTTCCTGGTGCTAGGCCTCCTGGCCTCCAAAATGACATCCATAACAGCTTTAGATAGAAGTGTTGTCTGTTTGGCTAATGAATCTGCCATACAGCCTGGGATAAGGTTTTGAGCTGACTGTGCAGGACCTGATTGTTTTGTTGAGTCAGAAAGTGTGGAATTTGAGGCAAAATCTAAGGTGAGCCTTGAGCTAAGTTCTTTAAGATTGGGTACCAATGCTGGCGTGGCCAGTCTGGAGCAATCAGAATCATCTGTGGTTTGTCTTGTCTGGCTTTTAGGAGTACCTTTGAAAGGAGAGGCAGTGGTGGGAAGGCATAAACGTTTAGGCTTTTCCAGCTGAACGAAAGAGCATCCACTTTCCATGCTTGTGTGTGATAAGTCCTTGTGCAGAATTTTTGTAGCTGGCAATTCAGTGGGGAGGCAAAGAGATCTATGTCCGGGCACCCCCATTTTTGCATTATCATGCTGAAAACTTGTGGATTTAATTTCCACTCGTGAGGATCCATGATGTTTCTGCTTAGGTCGTCTGCCAGAGTATTGTTCTTTCCTGGCAGGAACTGTGCTTGCAGATGAACTTGATAAGTTATAGCTGTGTTCCACAAGGTCATGGCTTGCCTGCATAGGGGATAAGAATGGGTGCCCCCTTGCTTATGTACCACATTACTGTGGTGTTGTCTGTCTAATAATAATTGTCCTGGATGCAGAAGGTCCTTGAAAGCTGTTAGGGCATTTTGTACAGCCAACATCTCTTTTTGATTGATGTGAAGATGCATTTGGTCTCTGGTCCATTTGCCCTGAATACATTTTCCTGCCAGGTGTGCTCCCCAGGCGTAATCTGAAGCATCTGTTGTTAAAGTCTGCTTGGCTGTGGGAAGAGTGAAAGGCTGACCCTTGTTGAGGTGACATGCCAGTGCCCACCATCGAAACTCCTGTTGTAGGCAGGGAATTAGAGTTATTACGGTTTCCAAGCTGTGAGAGTGTTGACTCTTTAGGTACCATTGTAATTTCCTCATATGCAGTCTGGCATATGGAATTAGTAGAATGCAGGATGCCACGAATCCCAAGGCCTGCAGAATTTTTCTTGCAGAGAGTTGGGACTTTGTTGCCATCATTTGAAAATACTGAGTCAGCTGTCCTTGTTTGTCTGGTGTGAGATAAGCCATCTGGGCCGTTGTATTTAAGCTGGCACCCAGGAATATTATCTCTTGTGAGGGCACTAATTTTGACTTCTTTTCGTTTACTGTGTACCCTAGGCAACTTAACTTTTTTTTACAAACGCCAGATGCTTTAGAAGAATGTCCTTGTTCTCCGCTTGAATAAGGCAGTTGTTCAGGTATGGATATATTTGAATTCCTTTTGTCTGCAAAATGCAATTACTGGTGCCAGGCACTTTGTGAAGACCCTGGGTGCAGTAGATAAGCCAAAGGGCAGTGCAGAAAATTGGTAGTGCATTGAACCAGCTATGAATCTGAGGTATCTTCTGCAATTTTGTCTGATAGGGACATGCAGGTATGCATCTGAGGTCCAAAGTAACAAGCCAAGCTTTCTTGCCCAACATGGGAAGGAGCTGCTGTAGTGTCAACATTTTGAATTTCGGAACATCCAGGTAAGTATTTAGAGTCGAAAGGTCTAGTATGGGTCTCCAGGCTTTGTCCTTTCTGGGGACCAGGAAGAGTCTTGAGTAAAATCCTTGTCCTTGTTCCTGCTGTGGTACTTTTTGAATAGCTTTCATGTCCAAGAGGTCTGTAATTTGTTTTTGTACCTCTGCCCATTGATTGTGTGGCAGTTCTGGCATACCTTTTAGCCTTGGTAAAGTGTGAAAGTGGAACCTGTAACCTTGAGAGACAATATTTAGCACCCATTCGTCTTGGGTGATTGCTTGCCAGTTTTGTGAAAAAAAAAGCTATTTTCCCCCCTAAGGGAGCTGCCAAAAGGGAAGAGTTTGGCATTGGAAGGGGGAAGTCATTGAGACTGTTTCCTGTAAGGTTGTGACTTGTCCTCACCTCCTTTTGGGGTTGAAGCACCCCACTGTCATGGTCTGTAAGAGCCTTGGGGCTGAGATCTGCCTCTTGGGTGTCTGTATCTGCCTCTTTGTGGCCTGTCTGACACTGGAAAGGACCAATTTTTTGTAGGCCAATTCCTGCTAAATCTTGGTGGCTGTACCTGTAAGAAATCCTTCACTGTTTGCATATATTTTGCCTTATCCTCCATTTTCTTCAATACCTCCTATGCCTTAACACCAAAAAAAATATATTGCTGTAAAGGATCATCCAATAATTTTGCCTTAACATGATCAGGTAAGCTTTGTTCCTTTAACCAAGCATGCCTTCAAATCACAGATCCTGTAACTGCTCCTCTACAAGAAGTCAAAACCACATTGCACAGTATGCTTTCCCACTTGTTCAGCTGCATGCAATAAAACCTGCATTTCCTTAAAATCAAGTTGTTCTGCACTTGTACTCATTTTCTGTTTTAACTGAGACAGTAAATATTGTTGATATTTAAGCATGTGAAATTGGCAGTTTAAAGCCCTTACTGCTAAAGTTGCAGAGGTGTAAACTTTCTTCCCCCACCTGTCTAATGCTCTAGAGTCCCTGTCAGAGGGAACTGGATTTTTAGCCGTGGAGGCCTTTACCCCTTTGGACCCTGGGAAATAGTTTCTGGGTCAGCAGCAGGGTTTTTATAAAGAAATTTGTGAGAGTCAGGTACTCTGTAGTACCCGTCTGGCTTGACTGGAGCAGGGGGTAAAGAATCTGGATTTAAACTGGATTCTAAGAACACATCGTCCACAATATCCAACACTGGCGGAATAGCAAGGGGCCTGTGCTGAGGCAATAAAAGAAAGTCTCAGAGCCTTTTCTTGGATTCTGAGTAATCCTGGCCCTCCCAATGGAAATGCTCCCTCATGGTATGTAAAGTTACTCCAAAAGAGTAATCCTCAGGAGGAGAGGCTGAAGGAATTGATTCTTCAGCATCAGAGTCCTCTCATAGGGGGGGTAAAGAGTATCCCTGGTCTGAAGTGGAATCAGAATATATTGAAACCTGGTCAGATGGGTCATAGTCTGTATCCTGCCTAGGCCTTTTATCGGGAGGGGGATGGGAACCCCTGATCAGAGAAATTAAGTGTTCGGCCATGTTGAGCATCTGTTTTTTTAGGCATGGAGGCCTGTCCAGGTGAATGCTGTACTTGCTTCTTTGTCTTTAATGTTGTTTTAGACTTAGCTGTAGATGCAATGGTAAGTTGTGAAGGTCTGAAAACACCCTCAGAAGCCGATGCCTGCTCAGCGGCTCTGGACCCATCTGAAGGGTTAGTCTCCATAGGTCCAACACCTTGAGTATCCAGAGGCCTAGGCAACTCCACGTGGGAGTCGGTCGCGGCCTGCGGCTCGGAGGTAGTGGGTGTCAGGGGCTGCGAAAGCGCCTCACTGAGAACCGGCGACTGGTCTAGAAGAGGCTTCATCAGTTTTGGGCCTAGGATGCCTGTCCTTATCCTTGCGTTTTTTTTGTGAATTCCGGTCGTCGGTTGTTCCGATGGCATGACATAATTAAACCTTCGGCCAAAGTAATGGCGAGCAAAATCAAACCGGAGTTTAATAGTGCGTTTGTTAAATCTAGCACAAAACCGGCAACTAGTGACGTTGTGATCTGGGCCTAGACATGGAATACAGTAAGAAAGAAAATCCTTATGAGGTATTTGCTTCCCACAAGAAATACAATTATTAACTTTTACTGACATCGGTCTGAGGCAAGAAAAAGTTTCCCCAACGGGGTACTTAGCTTTATTGAAGACTTCGGATCTGAAAATCGAAATTGATATCTCAGGAGTTGGCCGACCGGCACTTGCGAACTGCTTTTGCTTCGGGCACCGCATGGCAAGAAAGACTTAAGAAAATGGCATTGGTTGCTTCTTGTATACCCCCGACGCCCTGACGTCAGGGAGGAGGTAACAGCAATCGACACCGGACCAAGACTTTGCAACTCTGGCCGACTGCGGGACCGCCTGACGGCAGGATAACCCAAGCGTAATGACTGCAGCAGTGAAACACGATGAACATCAGCTCCAGTGCAAGCTTTTTTTTTTTAAACCCTGCAGAGCTAGACTTTGTTGTGAAAAGAGTGAATACAGGCAGCAGAGGCATAGGAACCTGTGAGAAATGTATTAAAACAAACATGCATTGCTGGAATGTCAGAGTTTCTGCAATGAAAAGTACAGCCTAGGTTGACAGACTTGGTCATCAGAATGCTGCTAGAACGGCATACATGAGTCAGTGACTTGTCTCTGGGGCAGTTCTCGTGAACAGACATGCATCAGATAATTAAAATTCTTCCTGTTAACATCCACAATCCCAATACTGGTGCCAGTATCAGTCACTTCTACTAAACTGGCCTGTATAAGATGGTTGCTCTTGCCACACAGAATGAGGACCAGGAGGAAGTGCTAGGGGCTGCTGATATTCCCAACTCAGGAGGAACAAGACAGGTAAGCAACAAAGGCAAACTCTGACTGAGGGCCAAAAAAATGCCACTGGTTACTGTACCCTCGGGCCTGCTTGATGCAAATGGGCTGGCTTCCAATCCTCAGGAGTCTTTTCATATTTACAGGACTTCTTGTGGCAGTGCCCTTTTTTAACAAAGGCGTCAATCCTCCCATCCTCTCCACTACTGAAACACTGGTCTGACTCGAGCACACACTGTAGCCTCCATTTTGTTCTGTGCCACCCAGACATGTCTACTTCTAAGGGTCTTTTCCCAGTGACTCCTGCCCAAATCTGGCAAATTACCATGAGGCTGAACTCCACCAAGCAGAAAAGGCATTTAGAATAAAAACTTTAGTATAAGATCTGACACCAGCAACTACAAAGACTTTTCAGGCCTGCAAGAGGCATACTACAAGAAAATTAATAGGTTTTCTTGAAAAATCATTCAACAGCCAAAAACAAATTAACAAAAATGCAAAACTTTTAGTTATGTACTCACCATAACTTCAGATGTTTGGGATCCATCTCGCCTACATTCTGACTGATGGGTTCGGAGCCGATCCCTCGGCTCCGACTCGGCACGCTTATGCCAAAGAGCGAAGTCTCTTATTGGCTGAGCTTACTATATCCCAGGATGCACCACTACCAGTCCCCCAGATCTAGTTTGTCCGCATACATGCACACACGCACGCACTGCTTATATAACATCGCCAGATGAAACAAGATAAAAACAGTAGAACTCAAACCGTTCAATCTCTTCTGATCTCCAAGGCAGGGGAAGGAGGGTGGGTATTAGGAATGTAGGCGAGATGGATCCCAAACATCTGAAGTTATGGTGAGTACATAACTAAAAGATGTTATGTGATCCTATCTCGCCTACATTCTGACTGATGGGACAGCGTCCCTAGCACCTGAATCCTGGGTGGCTCACTGGAAAACACTCCTGAGTACTGTGGAACCAAATGATGCTCGCCCTTTAGATGCCACATCCAATTTATAGTGGGAAATGAAAGTGTGCGGGTTGGACCAAGTTGCCGCAGCACAAATCTCAGAAATAGCGAGCTTGGAATGAAATGCAATAGAGGTAGCCATAGCTCTAGTAGAGTGAGCTTTGACGGATGTTGTAAGTTGCCTATCTGAAGAGGAATAAGCCTGAGTTATGCAATCTCTAATCCATTTGGCAATAGTAGCTTTAGTGATGGTTTTACCCAGTTTATTATCTGAAAAGGACACAAACAATTGGTCTGTTTTTCGAATCTGTTGAGTCCTGTCTAGATAGAAGCGCAATTGCCTGTGAACATCCAACTTATGCAAGGTGTATTCCGCTTTGTTTGAAAATTTTGGAAAGAAAACTGGTAGCTCTAGAGATTGTTGGAGACAGAGATTAGAACAAACTTTTGGAACAAAAGATGGATTAGGCCTAAGTGATACTCTATCCTTGTGAAAAATCAAGTACGGTGGTTTGATAGATAGGGCTTGAAGTTCTGAAACTCTTCTTGCAGAGGTAATTGCAATTAAGAAGGCAGTTTTCCAAGACAGATATTTCAACTCACATGTAGCAGCCAGTTCAAAAGGGGAAGATGTTAAGGCACTAAGTACCAAATCAAGATCCCACGGAGGCAGGATGAAAAACTGGGGTCTTAAAAGCACAGCACCTTTCATGAAAGTTTTACATAATCTGCTACTCATCAAAGGTGGGTCTATGGATTCGTGAAATTTGGAGATAGCTGCTAGTTGGACCTTAATAGTAGAGACTGAAGATCCTTGATTAAACAAGGATGTTAAAAATTTTAAGACGTCTGGAATTGGGGCAGTAATAGGGTCTAAGCCTCTGAGTTGAGCCCAGATAGCAAACCTCTTCCACTTACTGTGATACAATTTCTTAGTGGTGGGTTTGTGGGCTGAAGATAAAATGTGAATAACTTCAGGGTCCAAGGTGTGATTTCTGACTAAGGTCGGAAGTGGAGGAGCCAAGCTGCTAATTTCAAAGTGTGAAGGGACTGGTGCTGTTGTCCCGACTGATGAATCAGAAGGTCCGGAGTTAGATCCAAAAACCAGGGACCGTCCAGAGCATATTTCTGTAGGTAGGGGAACCATACCTGACGAGGCCAGTATGGAGCAATTAGAATCATTGTGGACCCCAATTGGGAAGCTTTCTGGATGACTTTGGGAAAGAGTGGAATCGGAGGGAAAGCGTAAAGCAGTCCTGTTGGCCAAGGCTGGACTAGAGCATCCGTAGCTGCTTCCCCTTGACGCGGGGTCAAGGAAAAGAACCTTTTGCACTTCGTGTTTTGTGGTGTTGCAAACAGGTCGCAGCACGGAATCCCCCATCTTTTGAAAATCTGAGCTGCTACAGCTTCGTTCAGGGACCACTCGTGAGGAGAAAGAATAGTCCTGCTCAGTCTGTCTGCCAATACATTGGATTTTCCTGGAATGTGGGTCGCTACCAGGAAGCGGTTGGTAGCCACTGCCCATTCCCACACCCTCATGGCCTCTCTGCAAAGGGGGTAAGATCTGGTCCCTCCTTGTTTGTTTAGATACCAGACCACCGACATGTTGTCTGTGTGGATAGTGATAATGCCTTGAGGGAGAAAGTTGTGGAGGGCTTGTAGGGACAGAAGTACAGCCCTCATTTCCAACACATTGATATGGAGAAAGGTTTCGTTTGGAAGCCAAGAACCCTGAACTGACCTGCCCAGACAATGCCCCCCCCACCCCGTCTGGGAGGCATCCGTCGTCAAGGTGGCTATCGGAGGGGGCATAACAAAAGGTCTTCCCTGATTCAGATTGGATGGCAGAAGCCACCAGCGGAGGTCCCGTTTGCACGTTTCTGTAATCAGTATGTGATGATTGAGGGGGAGATCCTGAAAGGACCATTGTGTCGATAACAGCCACTGAAGAATTCTCATGTGCAATCTTGCCAGAGGAACTAGGAGAACCGTAGCAGACATTGAACCTAAAAGTTGCAGGACCAACCTGGCTGGGGCTTTGGATCTTAGAAGCAGGGCTCGGACTTGACCTTGTAATGTTTGTATCCTTTCGGTAGGAAGGAAGATTTGCATCAATTTTGAGTCTATCTCTGCTCCTATGAATCTTATGCGCTGAGAAGGCAGCAAGACAGACTTTGACCAGTTGAATGTAATTCCCAGGGAAGCACCCAGGGAGATGGTGGCTTGTAGGTTCTCTAGTAGTAGATGCCTGGTGGTGGCAGTCAGGAGCCAGTCGTCCAGATAGGGAAACACTTGGAATCCGAGACTCCTCAGGTGAGCAGTCACTACTGCCAAACACTTGGTGAACACCCTGGGGGCTGTGGTGAGACCAAAGGGCAGAGCACAAAATTGGAAATGACTGTCTCCCAGGCTGAAGCGCAGATACCTCCTGGACGCCTGATGTATCAATATGTGATAATAGGCGTCCTTGAGATCTATGGAGCACATCCAAACATCTTTCTCCAACAATGGGAGAATGGATTGTAAGGTGACCATTCGGAATTTGGACTTCATGACGGACTGGTTTAGTTTGCTGAGATCCAATATGGGTCTCAGGTCCCCTGTCTTTTGGCACTAAAAGAACCTTGAGTAGTTTCCGGATCCGATCTGGTCTTTGGGGACCGGTTGGATGACTCCTTTTTCCAGCAGCTTTGAAGCTTCTACGGCTGCAATTTCCCTTTGACTGGGTGGTGGGTCCGGGATTTTTTGGACGGTGGGGGTGAGTGTGTGAAGGGAATGGTGTAACCTCTGGCAATAATCCGAAGCACCCATCTGTCCTGAGTAATAGACTCCCAGGCTTTTAGGTGCTTGGCAAACGGCACCCGACTGGATCCGGAGCAGCACAGCCGGGCAATCCCTCATGGAGTGTGGGAGGCTGAAGAGCCACGAAAGGACTCATGCGGTCTCCATTGTTGCGGGGGCCTCTGCCGCCTCTGGGACGGCGTCTCCCAGAATAATTTCCCGTCCTCTGCCTCTGGAAGGGAATCTTCCTGCTGTTGGGGAAAGAATTTCTGTGATTTGGAACCACATCTTCCCTCCTCTTTTAGCCTTGGGATAAGGCCGAAAGGGAGTGGAATAACGTTCTACGGCAGATAAAGTCTTTCCCTCCTGCTCACAGCGGGTAAGAGTGTCTTTACCTTGGGTCCAAACAAAGAGGACCCATCAAAGGGAGCGTCGGCAAAGGAAGACTTGAAGGCCTCCATAAAATGACACAAACGAGCCAGGCTTGTCTCCGTGAGCCACGCCTGTGCCTGCGCTCTGCCCGCCTTGCCGCATATGAAATGAGCCTCATGGACGAGTTAGAAATCGAGGTAAGGATAGCCAACTGAGAGCTAACCGACTGGGCTAGCTGCTCAGGTAGGTTACCTGAGAGGGAGTCTGAGAGCTCCTTGACCAGATCCCTCTGTAGTCTGGTGAAATATGCCAAATAATTCAGGGACCTCAGAGTAAAGGCTGCTGAAGTCAGGGTGCGCTTCCCGTACCGGTCCATGCTCCTAGACTCCTTATTAGGAGGATGGACGGACGTTGAAGCCTCTGCCATGTCCTGCTGGGTAGCAGATGCCACCACCATGGCATCTACAGCCACGCCTTTCGTCAAGAACTCCTTCTCGGGTGGGGCAGACAAAAATTTGTTAGGGCGAGAAGGCACTGGTTCCACAGTATCTGGGTGTTCCCACGCCCTCCGACAAACCAAATCCAAGAGCTCGAAGGGCGGAGACACCCAGGAGGCGGAGGGCTGAGCCCCGAAGGCCTTGAGAAACACTGACTCATCAACGGAGGGGGGTTTGGAATTCCAGCCGCCTCGTTGCTTAAGGATTTCTAGAATGTCTGCAAATGAGACATCATCCGAGGATGACTTTGGGGACCCCTCCGCATCATCAAGATCAGTGTCCGATGTAAAAGACTCGTCGGGGGAGTCCACGTGCTTCCTCTTGCACGATCTCTTTCTTGGGGGCTCCTCAGAAGACAACTCCGAAGAACCCTCAGGAGGAGGGGAACCCCCAGTGGGGGTAACCTCAGGCCCCGGGGCTCCGCTGCCTAGAGACAGGGGAACTGCCAAAGACCCAGTCTCCATGCCCAGGGAAGGTGCCGGTAAAGCCGTGAGATGGCGAAGAAGACTTGGCCAAGGCACTCCTCATAGCTCTGAAAGCCGGACCCCCAGAATCCTGGGAGTGTCTGGTCCCCGGAGCCATGATAGCAGATGGAAGTCCCGCGGCCGAAGCACCGAGAGGGAGGCTCGGAACCGACAGCATAGGTCCCAACGTCACCCGGGTCCGGCCGAAGAAGTCCGTGTGCTAAACTCGGACCCGAGGCGGGTTGGAGTAAGGGTGAGCCGACCCTAGGATCTCCACTGGCTCCATCAGCACCTGCTCCGACGGAGCCAAAGCGGTCGGAGGAGGAATGGCAATGGAGTGGGCTATCGGCTCCGAAGCCAATTGGGTTGGAGCCGAAACAAATTTTTGAAAGACTGGGGACTGGAACAGTCTTTGGAGCACCCTGTCTATGTCCGAATCTGACATCCTCGATGACCTGGAGGAGACCAACGGGTTCGAGTAGGTCTCTCCAACGGCTCCAAGGGACTAAGGGACCGGCTCGAGGCGACTCGATAACTATCGGCGCCGAAGGAGAGCACAAGCCAATTTCCATCGGTGCGAAGAGGACTTGGCCGAGGAGGAAGTGTCTGAGCGGACAACCTTCATCGGCTCCGAGATAAGTGGAGCCGCTGAAGGTGACCCGCCTCTCGATGCCCCAGCCGTCGGCTCCGAACCCAGAGGAGTCGAGACTGGAGGCATCGAGGCAGACTTCCGCCCTCGGCTCCAAGTCCGTGGAGCGAAGGAGAAGCCTGCCTATGTCTTTTGGCGGTCGGGTCCGACGGACTGGTCGGAGCCGACGCCTTTCTTTAGCAGGAGAAGGAGAGGACGCTAATGCTTCTTCAAAAGAGGGTTTTATAAGACCTTTCAAAAAAAGTTTATTTTTCCTCTCTTGGAGGACCCTCGAGGAAAACGCGTGACACACGCTGCAGGACTCCTGCAAATGTTTAGCGCCCAAACAATAAACACAGAGAGAGTGGTCATCTGTGATAGACATTTTAAAGCTGCACTTAGTGCACTTCTTAAAGCCCGAAGGCCTAGGAGCCTGAGACATTATAGCAACAAATTCAATAACACAGAAAAACACACAGTTTTGTTTTTTTTTTTTTTTTTTAATAAATTGACTGTCACTACAATGATTAGCTCACGGTTGCCGATTAAGGTTGACAGTCCGACAACTACAAAAAAATAACTAAAGGGGATCCTAGAACCCCTAAAGATTTGAAATTAAATTTACTGACAGGGAAAGGCCCTTGAGTTCACGGGGGGCCTCTAGTCAGAACAAACACACAATCACACACAAATTTTTCACAAAAAATACCCAATCACACACAAAAAGTACGGTATAGCCGTTAAAACAGCTTTTTGTTATAGAAATAGAAAATTCCTGACAGAAAAAGTTAAAGTTAGTGAAAAACACTACTTAGCTCAGCCAGCTCGAGACCATGTCTTTGCTAGTTAGTGGCAAATGAGATCTGGGGGACTGGTAGTGGTGCATTCTGGGATATAGTAAGCTCAGCCAATAAGAGACTTCGCTCTTTGGCATAAGCGTGCCGAGTCGGAGCCGAGGGATCGGCTCCGAACCCATCAGTCAGAATGTAGGCGAGATAGGATCACATAACATCAGAATGTTTCAGAAACAGGATGCATAGCTTTTGAATAAAATTCTGGCACTCTGAAGCCAGAATCAGGCCAAGTAACCTATAAACCTGTGACGCACACAAAAGACCTGAAGATGATGTGGGCTGACTGCACCTTTTATCTCTGACATATGCCTGCCCTTCCACCAGGGAGGAAGAAGCCCACCATGGGATGTTTGTAGTGCTACAGGAGTTAGACTAGTCGGGGGTGGATGTCCTCCTGTGACTAATTACCATATTTAATGAATTCTAATGCAACAGTGACGCACATGGAGAACATCCTAAGTACATCCCTAACACACATAAGCATGTGGTTATACAGTTGTTAACACTAGCAAGAAAGAGACCCATGTCTTGGGCATAAAAAGTAGCTCAAAGTGTTAAACAAATCTTACACAGTCACTAAAACCAAACTAAAAACAGACGCTTAAGGATTGTTAAGGCAACAGATAGGCTTTCTCATCTTTACTACAGTCAGTAAGAGCACTCCAGGCCTCTGCAATGATAAAGTACTTTGAAATGTATTGATATCAAGAATTGCGATCAGGTTTGCCATTATAACCAGCCTGCTGTGTTCAACACGTGGATGTCAAGAAATTAATTTCAACAATGAAGCTTGAGAGGTGAATCTTGTCATCCATGTATTGAACACACAAGCTGGGTATTTCTGCTTATGTTTTAATTTATTTGACATTGTTTACGAGGTAAGTAACTGGGATAACATTCCATTTTAATGGGGACCTGGGAAGAAAAGTACAGTTGTGTACACTTACCATAAATGTAGATGTTAGAGTGTATTCATTGTTGCAGTCATTACATATGGGTTTACCTGCTTGCAGGTAGCCCTCAGTCGGCCTGATTAACAAAGTCTTGGGTCCTGCATCGGTTGCTGTCCCTTCTTCCATGACATCAGGTCGTCAGGCGTATAAAACATGCAGCCGACGCCATTACATCAGTTTTTCTTGCCCCAGATGTCAGGTGGCCCCCTATTGGGGAACAATTAAATATAAAAATACAAAGATATACCTCCAACAAAAAAAGCAAATACACCAATAACGCTTTTAAGCATAGTAAAGGAAAGAAGAAGTGCAGCCAAAAGAAGTTAGGGAGCTGGAGGGAGGGTAACCAGGACTGCAACAGTGAATGCACTCTAACATCTACATTTATGGTAAGCGTACACAACTGTACTATGTTCTTCATGTTTCACTGTTGCAGTCATTACATTTGAGTAGAGTCCCAAAACTATGGTTTGGAGGAAGAATTTAGATAGCATTAGGACTAGCTATAAAGGTCCTGCAAGACTGCAGCGGCAAAGCCAGCTCTGGATATAAAGAAAACTGGCAAATGATAATGCTTGATGAAAGTATGTACAGAACTCCAGGTAGCAGCTTCTAGGATGTCCCTGGTAGGGACGCCTCTGAGAAAGGCTGTAGAGGTAGATGCAGCCCTGGTGGAGTGAGGTCTGATCCCTTGGGGGATAGGTTTTCCATGGTGCTTATAGCAGAAATTACTGCAATGACCTATCCATTTAGAAATGGTTTGCTTTGAAATAGCCTTCCCCTCTGTCCCTGCAGCAAATGCCACCAGCAGTTGTTCAGATTTCCTTTGAAGTTTAGTCCTGTCCAAGTAGAATCTAAGTTGTCTGTGCACATCAAAGGAATGCAGTATCCGTTCCCCGTTGTTCTGTGGAATGGGAAAGAAGGTTGGCAAATGAATGGACTGATTAAGAGCCACACTGGATACCACCTTGGGCATGAAGGATGGATTGGTTCTGATAGACACCCTGTCTGCTGGAAAGATAATGAAAGGCTCCACTGCCAAAAGGGCCTGTAACTCAGATAGCTTTCTAGCTGAAATGATTGCAGCAGAAGTTGGCTCGAAAGGAGGTAGATTGAGTTTCTCTAAAACAAAGTTAAGGTCCCAGGCTGGGGTTTGAGCTCTTCTGGGTGGTCTCATATTTTTGGCCCCTCTGAGGAACTGCTGAAGCAGTGGATGAGAGAAGAGGGGGGGGTTCTGTGTTATAACGAGCTGAAATGGCGGAGGCGTGGATTGTAATGGAGGAAAAAGACAGGCCCTTGTGAAGCATCTCAGTTAAGTATTGTAAAATCTGAGGTAAATTGGGCACTGCTGTGCTCATCCCTTGAGATTGGTTCCAGGCACAGAATCTTTTCCATTTTTCAGCATAAGACTTTCTAGTAGTAGGCCACCTTGCCTCTAAAATGCTATCTATCACAGGTTTACTGAAGGATGGTAAAGGAGAGATTACGTAATTAGCCAAGCTACAAGGTTCAGTGTTAGAAGCTGAGGGTGCAGAATCTGGTTCTCTTGCTGAGACAACAGGGAAGGACTCTGAGGCAGGTGCCATGGGGGTAACCTTGACACACTGCGCAGCAGGGGGTACCAGTGTTGGCGTGGTCAGTCTGGAGCAATCAAAATCATCCTTGGTTTGTCCTGTTTGATTTTTAGTAGTACTTTGAAGAGCAGAGCGGGAAGGCATAGACTGATAGCTTTTTTTAGCCGAAGGACAGAGCATCCCCTTTCCAGGCTTGTTTGTAGGGAGTCCTTGTGCAAAATTTGTCCAATTGGTAGTTCTGGGGAGAGGCAAACAGGTCTATTATCTGGGCTCCCCCATTTGCTTGTCAACATGTTGAAAATATTTGGTTCCAGTTTCCATTCGTGTGGGTCCATGAGGTTTCTGCTTAGTCCGTCTGCCAATGTATTTCATTTTCTTGGCAGGAATTGAGCTTGTAGGTGCACTTGGTATCTCAAGTCTGTGTTCCACAATGACATGGCTAGTCTGCAGAGGGGGTAAGAATGTGTACGCCCCCCTGCTTGTTTATGTACCATAAAACAGTGGTGCTGTCCATCTTTACCATAAGTTGTCCTGGAAGAACGTGGTCCTTGAAGGCTGCCACAGCATTCTGTACAGCTAACATTTCTTTTTGATTGATATGCAGGTGCATTTGACTTGGGTTCCATTTGCCCTGAATGCACTTCCCTGCCAGGTGAGCCCCCAAGCATAGTCTGATGCGTCTGTTAAGGTTTGGGTGGCAGGGGGTGGTGTGAAAGGTAGTCTCTTGTTTTGGTGGCAGGCCTCTGCCCACCAAAGGAATTCTAAGCGTAGGCAAGGTGTGATAGGAATCATTGCTTCTAGATCCTGAGAATGTTGATGCCATAGGCTTTTTAGATACCACTGTAGTTTCCTCACATGCAGTCTTGCATATGGAATTAGAAGAATGCAGGATGTCATGAACCCCAAAGGCTTGCAGTATGCGTCTTGCAGCTAGCAGGATTTTTGTGGCCACTTGTTTGAAATAGGTTGTCAAATTAATTTGTTTCTCTGGTGTGAAGTAAGCCATCTGGAAGTTGTATTCAAGCTTGCTCCCAGGAATATAATTTGTTGACAGGGTACCAGTTTGATTTCTTTTCTTTTATGGTGTACCCCAGACAAGTTAGAACCCTTTGTACAAAGGCCAGATGATTCAAAAGTATGTCCTGACTTTCTGCCCGAATTAGACAATCGTCCAGGTATGGGTATAGCTGAATATTTCTTTGCCTGCAAAATGCAATAACTGGAGCTAGGCACTTTGTGAATACCTTGGGCGCAGTAAGTAAGACAAAGGGCAGTGCAGATGGTATGTGTAGCCTGCTTTGAAGCGTAGGTATCTTCTGCAAGATTCCCTGATTGGGATGTGCAGGTATGCTTCTTTTAAATCTAGTGTTGCCAACCAGGCATCTTTGTCTAGCATAGGAAGTAATTGGTGAAGAGTCAGCATCTTGAATTTTGGAATCTCCAAAAAGGTGTTTAGAGTAGACAGGTCCAGGATAGAACGCCATGAATGGTCGTTTCTGGGTATCACGCAAAGTCTTGAGTAGAAACCTTACCCCTTTTCCTCTACTGGTACCAGTTGAATAGCCCCATGCTTAAGAGAGAAAGTACTTGTTTTTGGGCCTCTGCCCACTGATTTGGGGGTAGGTCCGGCCACCCACTTGGTGTTGGCAATGTGTGGAAGTGAAATCTGTATCCCTGGGACACTATATTTAAAACCCATTTGTCCTGGGTAATGAGTTCCCAGTTCTTTGCACAAAGAGCAATCTTTCCCCCCAAAGGGGCAGTCAGTTGATAAGTGCTTGGAAATTTTAAAAGAAGTCATTGAGACAGTTTACCATGGGGGGAGTCTTATTACTCCCAGATTTGGAAGTGGAGGCCGCAACTGCTTAGTCCTGTGTGCTCCTGGGACTGAAATCTAGGGTTTTTGCTGTGCCTGGGTTTGGCTTGAGAAGACCTGGAAGGGGCTGGAAAGGACCAATTCTTAGAGGGCCAGTGCCTACTAAATCTAGGAGGATGAACTTGTAAGAAATCTTTAACAGTTTGCATAGATTTAGCTTTATCTTCCATCTTTTTAAGAACTTCATCAGCCTTGTTGCCAAACAGGCGGTCCTGATTTAAGGGAGCATCCAACAATTTAGCTTTAACATGATCCGGCAAAGATTGCTCCTTTAGCCAAGAAAACCTTCTGAGCACAGACCCAGTGATAGCAGCCCTGCAAGAGGCCTCTAATGAATCAAAACCACATTGCAAAATATGTTTTCCAACTTGTTCAGCAGAATGAATTAAATCCTGTAATTCTTTATTTTCCACACAGTCAGGAATCAACATTGTTTTCTGTTTAAGCAATCCAAGAACATGCTGCTGATACTTTAACATATGAAACTGGCAGTTCAATGCCCTAATGGCCAAGGTTGCAGAAGTTTAAACCTTCTAACCCCATCTATCAGAAGGGGTAGGATTTTTAACAGTAGAAGCCTTAATGCCCTTGGGTCCCTGTGAAATAGTCTCTGGATCCGCAATAAGATTTTTAAAAAGGAACATGTGTGACTCAGGGACCCTGTAGTACCTCTATTAGGTTTTCTGGGAGCAGGAGGCAAGGAATCAGGGGCCAAACTAGATTCCGAAAAAGCATCAAAGCATCACCAATGTCTAGTACAGGAGGAGTAGCTAAAGGCCTATGCTGAGGTAGGAGTAAGAAATCCCTAAGCCTCTTTTTTGACTCAGAAAAACCCTGGCTTTCCCAGTGGAAATGCTCCCTTAGAGTATGTAAGGTCTCCTCAAAAGAAAAATCCTCTGGAGGGGAAGCAGAGGGAATGGAGTCCTCTGCATCAGAATCGTCCTAAGTAGATAAGGGTAAATCCAGATCATCAGAAAAATCAGAAAAAAATAGAATCCTGGTCAGAAGATTCATAAACCAGTTCAGTCCTAGGCCTCTTAGAAAGGGGGGTTGGCTACCCCTGATTAGAGTTATTAGATCTTCAGCCATTCTTATTTGTTTTATAGGCATAGAGGACTGAGCATGTGGCCTAGGCGTTGTTTTTTTAGGCATGGTTCGAGATTTAGGCATAAGTGAAGAAGGAAGTGTCGGTTTAATATGCAAGTCCGTAGGCCTGAATACATCCTCAGAAGCCGGTGCCTGCACAGCGGCTCAGGACCCATCCAAGGTGGAGACATCCATGGGTTCCATAGTTGAAGCATCTTGTGGCATACCGGACACTGAAGGGGTCTCAGTAGAGGCCTGCAAATCAGAAGTAGTGGATATCAGGGGCTGTGAAAACGCCGTACTGAGTACCGGCAAACTGGCTTAGAAGTGTCGGCAGTTTTGGACCTCGGTGGCCTGTCTCTGTCTTTATCTTTGCGTTTTTTCGGAATCCTGGTAGTTGGATGGCTAACCGACATTTCTGGTAATTAAACTGAGAACCGAAATATTTAGAGGCGAAAATATACAGACGACGGATAGTGCGCTGATTAAATAAAGCAAAAAAACGACCGCAAGGTATGTTGTGGTCAGGGCCTAGACAAGGAATACAGTACGAATGAAAATCTTTATGAGGTATTTGCTTTCCACAAATAATGCAATTATTAACTTTTACTGACATTGGTAAGGAGCAAGAAAAAGTTTCCCCAACGGGGTACTTCGCTTTAGTTGAAGACTTCGGTTCTGAAACTCGAAAATGAAAATTTCAGGAGTTGGCCGACCGGCACTTGCGAACTGCTTCTGCTTCGGGCACTGCACAGCAAGAAAGACTGATGCAATGGAGCCGGCTGCATGTTTTATACCCCTGACGAACTGACGTCATGGAAGAAGGGACAGCAACCGACGCAGGACCCAAGACTTTGTTAATCAGGCCGACTGAGGGCTACCTGTAAGCAGATAACCCAAATGTAATGACTGCAACAGTGAAACACGAAGAACATCGCTCCACATTGATATAAAATGGTTAGTTAAATAGCAAAATTATTTACAAAATACAGAAAACATATTAACCTAGTAAACAATTCACAACTGCAGTTCATGCAGTCATGAGCTCATACATAGACAAGAAATATTTGGACTGAGACCAGTTTAACTGTTGACAATACTATTTCAAGAATGCATGACAATAGATTATAGAGATGACACACAATGATTAAACACTCCGGAGTATAAAAGGATAGGCTCAATCATAACTGCTTGTAATACATGGAGCTTTACCTGCTCTCTAATAATAAGGTAGAGAAAAATAAGTGCAGGGGGCCAAGTGATTAACATACCCGAAAAGTCTACCACATCACTACCACAGACAGCAAGCAGGGAATGCAAACAGCTTTAAAACCTGTTAAATGGTTTGCAGAGTGAAATGTTTAGCAAAGCTCTTGCACTTCCTGATACCCTACTGAGAGCCCACTAACCACTGTTAATGCTCTAATACAGTGATGGCAATCCTTTTGAGTTCAGCATATCAAAAATTTGGAAAATGCCTAACTGGACTCTGCTTGCGTGTCACTCCCACTCCCCCCCAATTTTTTTTTTATTAAATTAATAAAAATAAATAAAACAGCACATCTCTAAACACACCAGGGATAAATTTCAACAGAATCAGGGACAAATCTAGAAATAAGAAACATGGACAGTTTTAAACTACTAACACTATTAATTTGAGACACTGACAGAAAAAAAACTGAAAATAAATCAATATACATTTTCTGAAGTAAAATTAGTCTATAAATCTAATTACTGTCATTAAGTGTAAAAAGTTGCCAGTCTTAGGAGGGATTAACAGGGACAGTTGAAAGGAATGTAAAACAGCAGACTCCTAGAAGTGCAGAACACATGCCCTTCCAGAAATGTAACCATGAACAGAACAATGTCAGCACTGCCCTTTGTAGACTATTGAGAAAGAATGCCAAAATAGTCTAAGGTTAATCACTTCCTTACCTCTGCAGCAGTGTTGCTGAAGTAGACTCCTGGCACAAAATAATTCAATGCACTCCATGCAAGCAACACATGCAAAAGCAGTTTCTTTGTTAACGAGGGTGTTGGTGAATTCTGGTATATCACCCAAAATGTCACAGTACGTCACCTTTGACGTGTGTCATAGGTTCGTCATCACTGCTCTACTACATGACTAGAGCTTAACATTGGTGAAAGGTAGTTAATAAAAGCTTAAGCATCCTTCTGATGGCAGAAAGTGCATGACATGCCTGTCTTTTCCCTCATGTTAGTGTATACTCACTGCCCTGAATACACTAAAACTTGTATATGGCTCGTCAGAAAATTACCATGATTCTTAAATTTGGAACCTACATTCAGCAGAAATAGTGAACATGTCAGAAAGAAGCAAAATCTGCTCTGAGTCAATCCATGACTGAAGAATTTGAGACAAATGTTTTCATAAAGTATAGTTGTGTACACTTACCATAAATGTAGATGTTGGAGTGTATTCACTATTGCAGTCATCACATTTGGGGTACCCCTGCCAGGGTAGCCCTCGGCCGGCCTGAATACCAGAGGCTTAGCATTTGTGTCGGTTGCTGTCGCTCCAGGACTGACATCAGGTCGTCAGTAGTATAACTTAAGGCAGCAGACGCCATTACATCAGTTTTTTTGCCCTAACCTGTCAGGAGCCCCAAAGTAGGAACCAGGTCCTGGTAGAAGAACCCTGCCAGTAGAAAATAAATACCAATATGTCCCTTGTAAGGAAGAGAATAAAACGGGATGGAGGGAGGGAAACCAGGACTGCAACAGTGAATACACTCAAACATCTACATTTATGGTAAGTGTACACAACTGCACTATGTTCTTCGTGTTTCACTGCTGCAGTCATCACATTTGGGTTGTTTCCCAAAGCTGAGGAAATGGGTGGAGGCAGTCAAACCAGCTAGGGGATGGCTAGGATGCCCTGCAAGACTGCAGAGGCAAACTCTGCCCTGGATTTGGAGAAGAGAGGCAGGTGGCAATGTTTGGTGAAAGTGTGAACAGATGTCCAGGTGGCAGCCTTGAGGATGTCCCTGGTGGGGACTACTCTGAGGAAAGCTGCATATGTGGAGGCTACTCTGGTGGAGTGAGTCCTGACCCCCTTAGGGGGAGGCTTTCCATGTTGTTTGTAGCAAAAATGGACGCAGTGTGCTATTCATTTTGAAATGGTTTGTTTGGAAATGGCTTTGCCTTCTGTCCCTGTAGTAAAGCTAACCAGCAATTGATCAGAGTTTCTGAAGGATTTAGTCCTGTCTAGATAGAATCTGAGCTGTCTGTGCACATCTAGAGAGTGCAGAATCCTTTCCCCCTTGTGCTGGGGATTAGGAAAAAAGGTGGGCAAATGGATGGATTTGGTTGAGAGCCACACTGGACACCACCTTGGGCATGAAGTATGGGTTAGTTCTGAGGGATACACTGTCAGCATGGAAGATGATGAAGGGTTCCACAGCCATGAGCACTTGCAGCTCGGAGACTCTTCTGGCTGAAGTTATGGCCAGAAGGAATGCTGTCTTCCAGGAGAGAAATTATAGCTCTGCAGAAGAAGCTGGTTTGAAAGGGGGCAGGGTGAGTTTTTCCAATACAAAGTTATGGTCCCAAGCTAGGGTTGGTGCCCTTCTGGTTGGCCTCAAGCTGCTAGCCCCCCTCTTAGGAACCGTTTGATCAAAGGGTGTGAGAAAAGGGGCTGCTCAGTGGGGAAAGGAGCAGAAATAGCAGAGGAATTAATTTTTAAAGAGGAGAAAGAGAGGCCACTGTGTAGTAGTTAAGCTAAGTAATCCAGGATGAGAGGGACGGAGGGCTGTGCCATATTGGCTCCCTTAAACTGGATCCAGGTGCAGAACCTTTTCCATTTGTCAGCATAAGACTTCCTAGTACTAGGGCGTCTGGCCTCACAGATAACATCTAGAACCTGTTTACTGAGTTTGGCAGATTGATCCAGGGTTAGGGAATAAGCCAAGCTTCCAAACTGAGTGTCTGCAACTGAGGATGCATGAATTCCCCTTCCCTCTGGGTCAGGAGGTTTGGAATCTGAGGAAGATGCCAAAGTGGCAGTGAGGACATGCTGCACAACCAGGGGTACCAGTGCTGACTAGGCCAGTCTGGAGCTATAAGAATTGTCCTTGGTTTTTCCTTCTTTATTTTGAACAGTACTCTGGGGATGAGAGGTAGTTGAGGAAAGGCATAGACTGATAGATTGACCCAGGGAAGGACAGGGCATCCACTTTCCAAACCATGCAGTGATGTTCCCTGGTGCAGAATTTGTTGAGCTGATGGTTGGTGTGGGAGGCAAAAAGGTTTACCATCGGGGTGCCCCATTTCTGAGTTATTAGGGTAAAGGTTCTTCTTTTAAACTGCCACTTGTGTGGGTCCATAAGATTTCTGCTTAATTGGTCTGTCAGAGTTGAGAGAGCCTGGTAGAAATTGTGCTAACAGGTGCAGATGCATGGTAGAGGCTGTGTGCCAAAGGGTCATGGCCAGCCTGCATAGAAGGTAGGAGTGGGCCCCTCCCTGCTTGCTGATATACCACATCACAGTGGTGTTGTCTGTTTTGATCAGGAGAGCTCCTGGGGAGAAAAGGAGTTTGAAACCTATCAAGTCATGCTGGACAGCCATCATATCTCTTTTTGGTTGATGTGCAGAGGGATTTGCTGCGGGCTCCATTGGCCCTGTATATACCTGCCGTCCAGGTGTGCACCCCAAGCATAGTCCGATGCATCTGTGGTGAAGGTCTGGGCGGTGGGGGGTGGTGAGAAAGGTAGTCCCTTGTTGTGGGAGCATGCTGTTGCTCACCAAAGAAAATCTTTTCTGAGGCAGGGAATTAGAGGTATAAGTGTTTCCAGATCTTGAGAGTGTTGACACCAAAGGCTTTTTAGGTACCACTGAAGATTCCTGCAGTCTGGCATATGGAATGAGCAGTATGCAAGATGCCATGAACCCCCAGAGCTTGCAGGATCTTCCTTGCAGATAACTGGGTACAGGTGGCTAGCTGAGAGAAGTAGGCTGTCAGGAAAATTTGTTTTTCTGGTGTAAGGAATGCCATCTGGGATGCTGTGTCCAGGCTTGCTCGCATCCTTTGGGTGAGCACCTGTTTGGATTTCTTTTCATTGATTGTGTACCCTAGGGAAGTTAGTAGGGTTTTTACAAAGGCCAGGTGCTTGAGCAGCTTTTCCTGGCTGTCTGCCTGAATAAGGCATCTGTCTAAGTATGGGTAAATCTGGATATTCCTTTGTCTGCAAAAGACAATGGCTGGATCCAGGCATTTTGTGAAAACTCTGGCAGTAGATAAGCCAAAGGGAAACGCATAGAACTAAAAGTGTTGAGATCCTGCCCTGAAACAGAGATATTTTCTGCATGATTCCGTGACAGGAATGTGGAAGTAGGCCTCTTTTAGATCTAGGATGGCTAGCCAAGTGTCCTTTGACAGCATGGGTAGCAGCTGCTGGAGGGTCAGCATTTTGAATTTTGGGATCACCAGGAAGGAGTTAAGAATGCATAGATCGAGGATGGGGTGCCAAGTGCCCACTTTTCTGGGTACCACAAAAAGTCTGGAGTAGAAACCTTGGCCCATCTGTTCTGCAGGAACGTGCTCTACTGCCCTCATATAAAGTAGGGAAAGTATTTGTTTTTCAGCCTCTCTCCACTTGTTTGGAGTTACATCTGGGAACCCTTTTGGGTGTGGAAGGAAAATCTGTATCCCTGACACACTTTGTTCAGAACCCAGTGGTCAATGGTAATGGTGGCCCAGGTGCTTGCGTGAAAGGAGATTTTTCCTCCTAGGGGTAAGTGAAGGTGGACAGAGGGAGGGGTTGGGGGAGGTGAGTCATTTTGAGTTCTTACCCTAAAGGGGTGGCTTAACACTCCCAGGTTTTTAAGTGGAGGTAGTCCACTGCTTAGATCTCTGCATTCCCTACAGCTGCTGTCTGGGGGGGTCTGGATCCCCGGGGCCTAGGCTGGACTGCGTTAGTGGGAGCAGGACAGGATCAGTGTTTGGTGGGATAATGCCTGCTGAACCTGGGTGGCTGGACCTGTAAGAAATCCATAACTGTTTGCATAGATTTTGCTTTTTCCTTCCATCTTTTTTAAGACCTCTTCTCTGCCTTAGTGCCAAATAAGTAGTCTTTGTGCAAGTAGGCATCCAACAAATTAGATTTGACATGGTCTGGCAGGGGCTGTGTTCCTTAAGCCATGCATGCCATCTAATAAAAGATCCAAGTGACTGCTGCCCTGCAAGAAGCTTCTAGGGTGTAAAAAACCACAGTGCAAAGTGTGTTTAGTTACTTGCCTTGCAAAATGGATTAATTCTTGTAATTCTTTAGATTCTGCCCATGCAGGAAAGAAAGACATTTTTTGTTTGAGGAGTTCCAGGGTATGTTGTTGAAATTTTAGCATATGGAACTGACAACTGAGTGCCCTGATAGCAAGAGTAGCTGAGGTGTATACTTTTTTACCCCATCTGTCTAGTGCTCTGGAATCCCTATCTGAGGGGGTGGGATTCTTAGCAGAGATTGCTTTAATCCCTTTAGGCCCTTGAGAAATTACCTCAGGGTCAGCAGTAGGATTTTTATAAAGAAATTTGTGAGTCAGGGTCTCTATAGTACCCGTCTGATTTTCTGGGTGCAGGAGGGTGGGTTTCAGGAGTTAAGCTGGATTCCAGGAAAACATCCTCCACAACATCCAGGACTGGGGTGATGGCCAAGGGTCTGTGCTGTGGAAAATCTAGGAATTTCCAGAGTCTCTGTTTAGACTGAGGGAAGTCTTGACTCGCCCATTGGAAATGCTCCCTTAAGGTATGCAGGGTTTCCCCAAGGGAAAAATCCTCTGGGGAGAGGCTGAAGGGATGGAATCCTCCGCATCAGAATCCTCTGAAGTACAGAGGGGTTGCATGTCTTCATACTCAGATGCATCAGAATCATCGGACTCTTGATCACACAGAACTACAGGGAACAGATCTCTTTTCCTTTTGGAGGGGGTAGCTTGGTTTCCCCTGATCAGCATGATATGGTTTTCCACCATTTTAAGCATTTGAGATTGGGTCGTTGGTTTCTTGGGTGTGGGTTCATAACCTGAGCCTAAGAAACTCGGTCATTTTCGAAAGAACGGTAGTTGCGAAAGAAGACGTCAGTTTGTGTTGAGAATCATTAGTGCAAAGGACTTCAGAAGCCGGTGTCTGTTCAGCGGCTCCATACCCATCATCCATAGTAGAGATGGCCGCAGGATCCTAAACTGAAGAAGAGTTTTGCAGCAAAAGGGTCTCGGTAGTGGTCTGCGAATCCACAGAAGTGGGCATCAGGGGCTGCAACTGCACCTCACTGAGGACCGGAGAACTGAAGACTAGCTTAACGGAAGCATCGTCGGTAGGTTTAGACCTGTGTGGTCTGTCTGTCCTTATCTTTATGTTTTTTTCAGAAGCTCTGCTGTCGGATGGCTTACCAAAGCCATATCGGAATTGGAGGACTTTAAGCGAAAATATCTGGCTACAATAAGGGCCCGACGACTGACAGTTCTGGTGTTGAACAGAGCACAGAAGAGACAACGGGAGACATTGTGGTCTGGGCCTAAACAAGTGATGCAGTAAGAATGTAAGTCTTGGTGTGGTATTTGCTTTCCATAGGCGAGACAATTAACTTTTTCTGACATCGGTTAGTGCAAGAAAAAAGGATCCCCAACAGAGTACTTAGGTTTGGAAGACTTCAGCTTCAATTCAGTAGACGAAACTCAGGTAGCAGCTGACTGGCACTCGTGCAAACTGCTTCTGCTTCAGGCTCCACGGCAAGAAAGACTGATGTAATGGCGTCGGCTGCCTTACTTTATACTACTGATAACCTGTCGCCAGTCCTGAAGAGACAGCAACACACTGGAAATACTAACCCCCTGGTATTCAGGGCAGCCGAGGGCTACCCTAGCAAGGATAACCCAAATCTGATGAGTGCAACAGTGAAACACGAAGAACATCCAGGAATGCTACAACCATTTTATTCATGGAAATTCTGGCAGAAGCAGCAGCAGCATCTGATCCACTTCATATCCTACCTGTTGCTCATTCAACTTGTGCACTTCTTTCACTATCGTAACACAGGGTGAATTAGTAAGGGATGGACATAAGTTCCTGTTCAACAAGTTCTGTATCCCTTAAGATTCAAAGAAATATACTCTTGAAATAAAAAAATATAATGGCCAATACTGGAGCAGTAAATGAACCTAAGTTATTTGCAGTACCACAAACAGAAAAACAAAACCCTTTACTTGTGCTCTTTTTCTGGTTTTTAGCTCTCAGGGCATAAGCAAAGATGCAAGCAACCCTGTCAAAAGAAAAAGGTTTTTGGCCATTACTAAAGTGGTATAAACATATAGTTAAAGGCAGTGAAAAAAAAGTACAGTTGTGTACACTTACCATAAATGTAGATGTTGAGAGTATTCACTGTTGCAGTCATTACATTTGGGTTATCTGCTTACAGTAGCCCTCAGTCAGCCTGATTAACAAAGTCTTGGGTCCTGTGTCAAATGCTGTCCTTCTTCCATGACGTCAGGTCGTCAGGGGTATAAAACAAGCAGCCGACGCCATTACATCAGTTTTCCTTGCCCCAGATGTCAGGTGCCCCCCTCCTAATGGGAAGCAATTAAATCTACAATTATAAGGATATACCTCCAATAAAAAAGCAAATACACCAAAAAGCTTTTTGAACATAGTAAGGGAGAGTAGAGGTATAGTCAAAAGAAGAAAGGGGGCTGGAGGGAGGGTAACCAGGACTGCAACAGTGAATACACTCGAACAGCTACATTTATGGCAAGTGTACACAACTGTACTATGTTCTTCGTGTTTCACTGTTGCAGTCATTACATTTGGGTGCAGTCATTACATTTGGGTAGACTCCCAAAGCTAAAGTGGGGAGGAGGAATTTAAATAGAATTAGGACCAGCTATAAGACCCTGCAAGACTGCAGTGGTAAAGCCAGCTCTGGATTTAGAGCAAATTGGCAAATAATAATGCTTGGTGAAAGTATGTACAGAACTCCAGGTAGCAGCTTCTAGGATGTCCCTGGTAGGAACGCCCCTGAGAAAGCCTGTGGAGGTAGATGCAGCCCTGGTTGAATGGGGTCTGATGCCCTGTGGGACAGGTTTTCCATGGTGCTTATAGCAGAAATGAATACAGTGGCCTATCCATTTTGAAATGGTTTGCTTTGAAATAGCTTTCCCCTCTGTCCCTGCAGCAAATGCCACCAGCCGTTCAGATTTCCTTTGAGGTTTAGTCCTGTCCAAGTAAAATCTAAGTTGTCTGTGCACATCTAAGGAGTGCAGTATCAGTTCCCCTTTGTTCTGTGGGTTAGGAAAAAAGGCAAATGAATGGACTGATTAAGAGCCACACTTAGCTACCACCTTGGGCATGAAGGAGGGATTGGTTCTGAGGGACACCATGTCCAAATGAAAGATGATGAAAGGCTCCACTGCCATAAGGGCCTGTAATTCAGATACCCTTCTTGCAGAAGTGATTGCTAAAAGGAAAGCTGTTTTCCAGGAAAGGAATTTTAAATCTGCAGTAGCAGCTGGTTCGATAGGAGGAAGAGTGAGTTTTTCCAAGACAAAGTTAAGGTCCCAAGCAGGAGTTGGAGCTCTTCTGGGTGGCCTTAAATTTTTGGCCCCTCTGAGGAACTGCTTGAGCAGTGGGTGAGAGAAGAGGGGAGGCTCTGTGCTGTAAGCAGCTGAAATGGCTGAGGCATGAATTTTGATGGAGGAAAAGGACAGGTCATTATGAAGCATCTCAGTCAAGTATTGCAGAATCTGAGGTAAATTCGGCACTGCTGTGTTTAACCCTTGAGCTTGATTCCAGACACAAAATCTCTTCCATTTTGAAGCATAAGATTTTCTAGTACTAGGCCTCCTTGCCTCTAAAATGATATCCATCACTGACTTACTGAGGGATAGTAGAGGAGATATTAGGTAATTAGACAGGCTGCTAGGTTCAGGGTTTGCAGCTGAGAGGGCAGAATCTGGTTCTCCTGCTGAGACAACAGGGAAGGAGTCTGAGGGAGGTGCCATGGGGCCAAGCGTGAAGCACAGCGCAAGATAGGGTACCAGTATTGGCGTGGCCAGTCTTGGTGCAATTAAAATCGTCCTTGGCTTGTCCCGTTTGATCTTTAGTAGTACCTTGGAGAGCAGAGGCAGAGGAGGAAAGGGATAAACTGATAGGTTTTTCCAGCCGAAGGATAGAGCATCCACTTTCCAAGCTAGCTTGTGGGGAATCTTTGGGCAAAATTTGTCCAACTGATTGTTCTGGGGGGAGGCAAACAGGTCTATATCTGGGCTCCCCCACTTGCTTGTCAACATGTTGAACATCCTAGGTTCCAGTCTCCACTCGTGTGGGTCCACGAGGTTTCTGCTTAGTCCGTCTGCCAGTGTATTTAGTTTTCCTGGCAGGAATTGAGCTTGTAGATTCACTTGGTAGCTCAAGGCTGTGTTCCACACTGCCATGGCTAGTCTGCAGGGTAAGAATGTGTACCCCCCTGCTTATGTACCACATGACAGTGTGTTGTCCGTATTTACCATTAGTTGTCCTGGAAGAATGTGGTCCTTGAAGGCTGTCAGAGCATTCTATACAGCTAGCATTTCCTTTTGATTTATGTACAGGTGCATTTGACTTGGGTTCCATTTGCACCAAATGCACTTCAGTGACAGGTGAGCCCCCCATGCATAGTCTGATGCGTCTGTTGTTAAAGGTGTGGGTGGCAGGGGCTAGTGTGAATGGTAGTCACCTGTTTTGGTGACGGGCCTCTGCCCACCAAAGAAACTCTAGGCGTAAGCAAGGTATGATAGGAATCCTTGCTTCTAGATCCTGAGAATGTTGACACCATAGGCTTTTGAGATACCATTGTAGTTTCCTCATATGCAGCCTTGCATATGGAATTAGAAGAATGCAGGAGGCCATGAACCACGAGGCTTGCAGAATTTGCCTTGCAGATAGCTGGGTTTTTGTGGCCACTTGTTTGACGTAGGTTGTCAAATGAATCCGTTTCTCTGGCGTGAGGAAAGCTATCTGGGAAGTGGTATTCAAGCTTGCTCCCAGGAATATAATTTAACAGGGTACCAGGTGTGATGTCTTTTCATTTATGGTGTACCCCAGACAAGTCAGCACCCTTAGAACAAAGGCCAGATGATTCAAAAGTATGTCCTAGCTTTCTGCCTGAGTTAGACAATCGTCCAGGTATGGGTATATTTGAATATGTATTTGCCTGCAAAATGCAATGACTGGAGCTAGGCACTTTGTGAATACCCTGGACGCAGTAGATAAGCCAAAGGGTAGTGCACAGAACTGATAGTGCATGTAGCCTGCTTTGAAGCTTAGGTATCTTCTGCAAGACTCCCTGATAGGGATGTGCATGTATGCTTCTTTTAAGTCTAGTGTTGCCAACCAGGCATCTTTGCCTAGCATAGGAAGCAGCTGAAGAGTCAGCATTTTGAATTTCGGAATCACCAGAAAGGTGTTTAGAGTAGAAAGGTCCAGGATAGGACGCCATGTATTGCCTTTTCCAGGCACCAGGAAAAGTCTTGAATAGAAACTTTGTCTCTTTTCCTCTTCTGGTACCAACTGAATAGCCCCCATGCTTAAGAGAGATAGAACTTGATTTTGGTCCTCTGCCCACTGACATGGGGGTAGATCTGGCCACACGCTTGGTGTTGGAAACGTGTGGAAGTGAAATCTGTATCCTTGGGACACATAACCCATTTGTCCTGGGTAATGAGTTCCCAGTTTTTGGCCTGCAGACCAATCTTTCCGTAAAGGAGCATTCAAATTGGGAAGTGCTTGGAAGTTTTAAAAGCAAGTCATTGAGACAGTTTTCCATAGGGGAAGTCTTACTACTCCCCAGATTTGGGTGCAGAAATCCTCAACTGCTTAGTGCTGTGTGTCCCCTGGGACTGAAATCGGGGGTTTCTGCTGTGTCTGGGTTTGGCTTAAGAAGACATGGAAGGGGCTGGAAAGGACCAATTCTTACAGGGCCAATTTTTACTAAATCTAGGAGGCTGAACTTGCAAGAAATCTTTAACAGTTTGCATAGATTTAGCTTTATCTTCCATCTTTTCACGAACTTCCTCAGCTTTGTTGCCAAACAGGCGGTCCTGATTTAAGAGAGCATCCAACAGTTTAGCTTTAACATGATCAAGCAAAGACTGCTCCTTAAGCCAAGCATGCCTTCTAATCACAGACTCAGTAACAGCAGCCCTGCAAGAGGTCTCTAATGAATCAAATCCACATTGCAAAGTATGTTTAACACTCTGTTCAGCAGAATGCATTAAATCCTGTAATTTTTTTATTTTCAGCACAGTCAGGAATCAACATAATTTTCTGTTTAAGCAACCCAATAACATGCTTTTGATACTTTAACATATGAAACTGGCAGTTTAAAGCCCTAATGGCCAAGGCTGCAGAAGTGTAAACCTTCTTACCCCATCTATCCAGTGCCCTGGAGTCTCTATCAGAAGGGGTAGGATTTTTAGCAGTAGAAGCCTTAATGACCTTGGGTCCCTGTGAAATAGTCTCTGGATCTGCAATAGGATTTTTAAAAAGAAGGTTTTGTGAATCGGGAACCCTGTAATATCGGTCAGGTTTTCTTGAAGCAGGAGGCAAAGAATTGGGGGCCAAACTAGATTCCGAAAAGGCATCATCAACAATGTCAAGTACAGGAGGTATAGCTAAAGGCCTATGCTGAGGCAGGAGTAAGAAATCCCTAAGCCTCTTTTCTGAATCAGAAAAATCCTGGCTTTCCCAGTGGAAATGCTCCCTTAAAGTATGTAAGATTTCACCAAAAGAAAAATCCTTTGGAGGGGAAGCAGAGGGAATAGAGTCCTCTGCATCAGAATCCTCATAAGTAGATAAGAGCAAATCAAGATCATCAGAAAAATCAGAATCCTGGTCAGAAGATTCATAAACAACTTCAGTCCTAGGTCTCTTAGAAGGGGGAGGTTGGCTTCCCCTGATTAAAGTTATAAGATCTTCAGCCATTCTTATTTGTTTTTAGGCTAAGAGGCCTGAGCATGCAGCCTTGGTGTTGGTTTCTTAGCATGGTTTGAGATTTAGGCCTAAATGAAGAAGGTGGTGCCGGTTTAATATGCAAGTCCTTAGGCTTGAATACACCCTCAGAAGCCGGTGCCTGCACTGCGGCTCTGGACCCATCCAAGGTAGAGGCATCCGCAGGTTCTACAGTTGAAGAGTATCACGGCATACTGGACTCCGAATGGGTCTCAGCAGAGGCCTGTGAATCTGAAGTAGCAGATATCAGGAGCTGTGAAAGCGCCTCACTGAGTACCGGTGAACTGGCGACTGGCTTAGGAGAAGTGTCGTCGGCATCTTTGGACCTAGGCATCCTGTCTCTGTCTTTATCTTTGCATTTTTTTTCAGAATCCCAGTAGTCGGATGGCTAACAGACGACATTTCTGGATAATTAAACCGAGAACTGAAATATTTAGAGGCAAAAATATACTGACGATGGACAGTGCGCTGATTAAATAAAGCACAAAACCGACAGCAAGGTACGTCGTGGTCAGGGCCCAGGCAAGGAATACAGTACGAATGAAAATCTTTGTTAGGTATTTGCTTTCCATAAGTAATACAATTATTGACTTTTACTAGACACGCCAAGTAAAACCAAACCGTCCAACAAACAAACAGCTGCAGAAACCAAACGTTCAACTTCTTCACTTGAAAAATATATGTATCGTATGGTCGCTTCTGTTGAAGTAATAATTCGTCCACTTGGTAAAATCAACGTCTTTTATTTAAAAAAATTATAAATGTGAAGCAAACCCAACTGTTAAAACAAATATAGCACAAAATTCCTGTTAAGCGCTTTTCGTCTTCACAATGTGAAGACTTCTTCAGACCAATTGCTTTCTCCTACAATCCTTCTAAATATAACTTCCTGTGACATCACATGATTTACTTAATCACAGTACAATTGCAATCTATAATTACTCACTGCTCTCCTTCTCTTACACTTATTTGCTATTGTCCATTCCCGTTCAAATACACTGTGCATCACGCTAGCATGTTGAACATGAATGCAAGAAAGAAGTGGGCACAAGAACATCGCGATTTCATATGTATATAAATGCAATTATATGCATACATCCACATTTCACATCAAGGCAACTCTAGTTGCATGTCAGTTGCACCATTTTGCACTCAATACAGGTCCAATGTTACTGTCAGTGCCTTGAATCTGTTACTGATGTTTTTATTATTTGCATGCTTTCAATCAATATTGGAGCAAAACCAATTGTTAAACCAAGGCAAGGAATACAGTACAAATGAAAATCTTTATGAGGTATTTGCTTTCCACAAGTAATGCAATTAACTTTTATTGACATCGGTAAGGAGCAAGAAAAAGTTTCCCCAGCGGAGTACTTAGCTTTAATTGAAGACTTCGGTTCTGAAACTCGAAAACGAAAATTTCAGTAGTCGGCCGACCGGCACTTGCGAACTGCTTCTGCTTCGGGCACTGCACGGCAAGAAAGACTGATGTAATGGCGTCGGCTGCATGTTTTATACCCGACGTCGTGGAAGAAGGGAGAGCATCTGATGCAGGACCCAAGACTTTGTTAATCAGGCCGACTGAGGG
Organism: Protopterus annectens; assembly: GCF_019279795.1. Classification (NCBI taxonomy): domain Eukaryota; kingdom Metazoa; phylum Chordata; order Ceratodontiformes; family Protopteridae; genus Protopterus; species Protopterus annectens. The sequence continues at coordinate 463,917,876 of NC_056733.1, forward strand.
CTACTGCAAGCAGATAACCCAAATGTAATGACTGCAACAGTGAAACACGAAGAACATCAGGCAAGTCTTGCCAAACAGATAAGCATGGCTGTGAAATGTCCCAGACAGAAGCTTTTCCAGAAGTTCAGGCAACAGAAGAAACCAAACTTGTTGATGCTGATACTGGGCTATGAGAATGGCCAGGATCTGCTTAGTATGGCTTTCTGAATGAATTTCAGAAACAGGGAAAAATGGGCAAAAAGCATAAAGGTGTCCTGGGGGACATTTCTGGAACTTGTCTTCTAGCAGGAATGACTGACCGAAGTTGCTTCACCTGGCATAGGTCGTGGAAGCAAGTAGGCTGCAGCAAAGCTTCCCACAATGAGACAGGAGCTTCTGTACTAATGAACGACTTAAGGACAACTCTCCTGGTATCAGACGACAACTGAGCATGTCCACAATAGAAATGGCTTTCCCGTAAATTTGACTGCCTATAAAGAACGTGGTTTTTGGTCACAGCCCTCTCTCGGACCTTACTGCTAAACAGGAAGGGTAGGAATGAGCTTCTTCCACATGTTACCAATTTGGATGGCAAAGACATCTTGAGGCAGGATATCCTGAAAACCTAATTTGAGGGTAACCTTGATTTTCAGAATCCTGCTGTGCAGACAGGCCTGTGATTGTGACCACGGTCCTTGAACCATCTTCTCTTGATAACACAACTCCAAACCCTAGTGCAGAGGCATCTGTGTGGAGATGGCCATTACAAGTGTAAGGACTAAAAGAGAACTTGAAAAAGTTAGTTCTGGCATTAACATTCACCATCTCAAGTGAAACCTTCAAATCTTGGACATTATCATCAGCTGTTAGCTGACATTACTTCGAGAGTCTAGTGCAGTACTATCATGTAATACCCATCATCTGGGTCCGCAAACATTTGTTACCATGTGTCTCAAGACTTAGAGGCTAAAAGCAACAAGGATTAAACGGGTCTGTTGATTGAAAACATTTTTTACAAGACTGGTCTTGTCTGATGGAAGAGCTTTACAGGACAGTATGCAAAGTGTGCATCAGAAAGGACTCCATCTGGGACTTTCCACTAATTATTGTTATTTGTAATGAATGGAAGAAACTCCTGAGAATTAGACTGCCCAGAGATACAGGACCCAGGTGTCAATTGCCCAGGTAAGGAAAAACCTTCATGTTACTGTTCCTGGTTTGCTGCAATCACAGACATGCGTTAGTGAACATCCTGCAGCCAAAGATAGCCCAAATAGAAGCGTCTGGAACTGGTTAACGGTTGGGATTCCACAGCAATTTGTAAGCGAAAGTATGCATTCTAGAGGTCTAAAAAAAAAGCAAATAGTCTCCTTCTGCCGATTATCAAAGGAGAGACTACTGTCCACCTGAGTCCCAATGTCTCATCACACCCTCAGCGTTAACTGGACTGCTGCCTATGTGGTAGTTCATGGGTACAGAGTTTTTACCAAACGGGATGACAATGCACTTTTTGGCGTTTACCTTGAGGCCATGGCTCTGACACCAGGCATCTGTCTCAGTGAGGCCCTTCTGTAGGATGCCCTCGTCATATGGAGACTCTACTATGGCACCTAATTTGCAGTCATCTGCGAACTTCATCAGCCAGAGGCCCTCTGTGTTAGCCCGTACTTCAGAGAAGTAGATAAAAAAAGTACAGTTTTGTACCTACCATAAATGTAGATGTTCGAGATCATCCACATTCCCCTCGTCGGCCCGAATATCAGAGTATAAGGCTGGCGTCGGTCAGGCGCACCGACATGACATCAGAGCGGTATAGGTGCAATGCGCATGACCGGCAATCATATCCTCCTTTTTTTCTTGATGTCGAGAAGACACAAAAAAAGGTGGATCTTCAACATCTACACATTATGGTAGGTAAAAAAACTATGTCTCTGTCATCTCACATTGCCAGTCCTCACTCCTAACTTGGTAGAATCCCAAAGCAGAGTGAAGTGACTATAAAAAGCTAAACTAGCAGGAATGCCCTGCTGCCAAACAGCAGCAACAAAGGCAAAACCAGCCTAGTTTAGAGAGTACAGTACAGTGTGGTAATGCAAGAGCAAGGAAGGTACTCACTGAACTTAGGCCTCTAAGGCCTAATCCCAGCTGGAATCTCTTTGCCATGATGGGAATAACAGAAAGCAAATGCAAATGCAATCCACTTAGAAATGTTTTGACACATATGGAAAATTAAGAAAGGCTCAACTGCATAAGGGCCTGCAAATCTTCAGAAACCCTTTTGCAGAGTAATGGCAAAAAAAAGTAGTCTTCCATGACAAATATTTTCTCAAGTAGCTGTAGGCACAAAGGCACAAAGGGAGTTGAGTTTTCTCACAACACAAAATTGAGAGATCCCAGCAGGGAGGCTTCCAAAATCACATTCAAAACTTGTTGTGGAAGTTGGACCTATGGTTTAAACAGAATATAATACATGCTGTTTAGGTGAGAGAAGTGAGTTTGACATTTGAAAAAATGACTGTCTCCTGGGACAACAGATGTGGAATCATAGGCAAAGGCCATGGGCTTCTGTTCTCTCCTAGACAGTAATGTAAGTGCTGTTTAGCTGCGAGAGCCAATCTGAACTATCAAAAATCATCCTTGCTTGTCCTGTGTGACCTTTTAAGAAAGAGCCTTTGAGAGGGAGAGGGCAGAGGTGGAAGAAGGCTTACATTTGAAAAAGAAAGCCAAAGAAAAGGCAGCCACTTTCAAAAACTAAAATGTGGCATGGCAAAGGTTTTTTGCGGTAGCTGGGAGTGGAGTGGAGAAAGCGAACTGATCTATGTCTGGAACAGACCAGGACACTGTTCTGAAATACCATGGTCCAAGAGATCCATCCAGGGGATCCTCTGCTTAACACATCTGCTTTCTGTGCTCCAAAGTAAAGGGAAAGATTCTTTTGTTTGTCCGAGTTAGAAAGGCCATCTGGGATGCTGTATTCAGTCTTACACCCAGAAAGCAAGCACTTCTTGAGGAGGGTAATTGGACTTTATTTAGTTTACAGATACCCCATACCCCAGGCATCTTAGCACATATATTCCAAATTCCAAAGCCTGGCAGGTCCTGAGCCCAAATCTTTGAACTTGGAATGTCCAGATAAGTGTTGAGGATAGATAAATCCAAAATTGGTCTCCCGTGTTCCCCTTTTGGCACAAGGAACAGGCGAATAAAAAAAATCCCTTTCTCATTGGGTCTGTTTACAAAAGGACTGACCCCCCTCTCACCAGAGACTGTGCAGAGAACTCCCTGTTCTAGGCCTGCCTGAGCCCACCTCTCTGCCCCTGCCACGCCCTAGATCTACCCCTAGACTGGGAATCCTAAGAAGGATACGCCCACACCTTTAGTAGGCCATTTTTTTAGGCTACTGGAGGCTGAACCACTTTTTCTTAACTGTCTGCAAAGCTTTTTCTTCCATTTCCATTTTCTTTAAAACTGCCCTCCACTTAAGAAAGAACAAAACAAGCAAACAAATAAAGAATTTTAAATTCCTCATTTAGGCATGGTTTGATTAGTTTTCCCTCAGGTCCTCATGCCTGCATGAAGGCATGACAAGGCAGAGCGCTAGGCGAGGCCTGAACAGCATCAAAACCACATTGCAAAGATGCTTACCCACCTGTTCAGAAACATGCACTAAATCTTGTAACTCTTTAACAACAATACCTTCAATGATCATAATCCTTCATGAGCAACTGAAACTTTGGATAATTTTGATATTTTCAACTTTGAAAAGAGCTAATTTTTTCTAGAATGCATGAAGTGAGCCAGTCCTATAAACTTTCTTCCAAGGGATCTCCAAGGCCCTGGCCTTAACATCTATCCGCCTGTTCTGCCGACTGGTCAAAGCCAACCTTCTTATAAGACACCTCAACACTTCAAACTGCCTCTAATACCTTACAAAGATACTTATGAGCTTCTTAAACCTTACCCTGGTATACCAGGAGCAGGCTGCAGGGCAGGAGATCAGATCAAAGAATCAGGATTAAAGCCTCTGCCAACACCACATTCAGAACAGGAGGCAGGAGAGGACCTAGGACTGAACCCTGTGGTACTCCACTTGTCACTGCTTTGAAGTCAGATTTCCATTGTGGGTTCTGTCGGTGAGCCAGCTGGCAACCCATATATGGATTTATACCCAGCTAAGTGAGTTTAGCTATAAATCCAGAATGGGGAATGGTGTTGAAATCCTTAGCAAGGTCAAGATAGGCAGTGTGAATTGCCTTACCCTCGTCTGCAGCTTTGGTGACTATTTCAAAGAAGTCGATCAGGTTCAGGAGGCATAATCTGCCCTTCACAAACCCGAACTGGGTGTAGGCAGAAGCCTGAAAAGTGCATAGGGTGTAAAATACAGCTGAGGCTGCAATGCTGCCATCAAGAGCAAGACCAATGTCACTTCATAAACTGAAACACCAACCATGAAGACCAATGACAAAACCCACTGAAACCAATACTGAGAACAAACAGATCTGCTTTGATGCTAAATCCAAGACCTCAACCCCAACCACTGAGGTCAACACATAAGTCGACCCCAAAGGGTGGAAAGTTGAATGGCCACAAAGGAATCAGGCTGACAACTGTCCAAGTAAATGCCAAAAGGCTCTCTGATGCTTGTGGCATTGATACCAAAAACCATCAATGTAAATGTTGAGGGCTCTGTAGTCGACAGCTTCAAGCTCAAGACCTGGACTGCATCTTGTGTTAACACTGGACACTGACATTGGTACCTGTGGATCAAAATTAGACTTAACTGGAATTAGAGCCTGCCTAAGGTCTGTTGAGATAATCATAAAGTAGAACTCTGAAGAGATGCAAACCACCTGCAGCAGGTTCTTCTGGGTAGCTATGCTTTAAGTGATCATGGCCTGTCTGCAGACTTGGTAAAAAAAAATTTGTGCCACTTAAAAGTATTATGCAAAGTAGAGTTGTGTACACTTACCATAAATGTAGATGTTCGAGTGTATTCAGTGCTGCAGTCATTACATTTGGGTAATCTGCTGGCAGGTTGCCCTCAGTCGGCCTGATTAACAAAGTTCAGGGTCCTGCATCGGTTGCTGTCCCTTCTTCCATGATGTCAGGTAGTCAGGGGTATAAAACATGCAGCCGACTCCATTACATCAGTTTTTCTTGCCCCAGATGACAGGTGCCCCCCAAATGGGGAGCAAAATAAAAAATAATAATAATAATAGTAATAATAATTATATATATATATATATATATATATATATATATATATATATACATATATAGAATTTAAAACACAAAAAACATATACCTCCAATCAAAAGCAAATACACCAAAAAGGCTTTTAAGCACAGTAAAAGAAAGGATAGGCATAGTAAGATAAAAAAACAGGGGGCTGGAGAGTGGGTGACCAGGACTGCAACAGTGAATACACTCTAACATCTACATTTAAGTGTACACAACTGTACTATGTTCTTTGTGTTTCACTGTTGCAGTCATTACATTTTGGTAGAATCCCAAAGCTATGGTTGGGAGGATGGATTTATAAAGCAGTAGGAGCAGCTATAAGGCCCTGCAGGACAGCAGTGGCAAAGCCAGCTCTGGATTTAGAGAGGTAAATGGTAATGTTTGGAGAATGTATGAACTGAGCTCCAGGTAAGCAGCTTCTAGATTGTCTCTGGTAGGAACCCCTCTGAGAAAGGTTGCAAAAGCAGATGCAGCCCTGGTGGAATGAGATCTGATCCCCTTGGGGATAGGTTTACCATGGTGCACATAGCAGAAACAAATACAATGGCTTATCCATTTGGAAATAGTCTGCTTTGAAACGGCCTTTCCCTCTGCCCCTACAGCAAATGCCACCAATAGTTCTTCAGATTTTCTTAGAGATTTTGTCCTGTTTAAGTAGAATCTAAGTTGTCTGTGTACATCCAATGAATGCAGAATCCGCTCACCCTTATTCTGTGGATTGGGAAAGAAAGTTGGCAGATGAATGATTAAGAGCCACACTGGATACCACCTTAGGCATGAAAGATGGAATGGTCCTGAGAGACACCCTTGTCCAGATGAAAAATAATGAAAGGCTCCACACTGCCATAAAAGCCTGCAATTCTGAAATCTTTCTAGCTGAAGTGGCTGCTAAAAGGAAAGCTGTTTTCCAGGAGAGAAATTTTAGATCTGCAGTAGCAGCTGGCTCAAAAGGAGGGAGAGTGAGTTTTTCAAAAACAAAATTGAGGTCCCATGCAGGAGTTGGTGCTCTCCTGGGAGGTCTTAAATTTTTGGCCCCTTTGAGATACTGCTTTAGCAGAGGATGAGAGAAGAGGAGAGGTTATGTGTTGTAATGAGCTGAAATGGCAGAGGCATGGATTTTTATGGAATAAAAAGATAGGCCCTTGTGAAGCATCTCAGTTAAGTATTGCACAAACTGAGGAATATTGGGCATAGCTGTGCTTATTCCTTGTGATTGGTTCAGGCACAGAAACTTTTCCATTTGTCAGCATAAGATTTTCTAGTACTAGGCCTTCTAGCCTCCAAAATGACATCTATCACAAGTTTGCTGAAGGACACCAAAGGTGAAATTAGTTGATTAGCCACGCTGCAAGACTCAAAGTTTGGAGCCGAGTGTGCAGAATTTGGTAGTTCTGCTGAGACAGTAGGTAAGGTGTCTAAGGCAGGCGCCACAGAGGAAGGAGCTGAGTGTGCAGAATTTGGTAGTTCTGCTGAGACAATAGGTAAGGTGTCTAAGGCAGGTGCCACGGAGAAAGGTGTGACACATTGCGCAGGAGTGGGTACCAGTGCTGGTGAGGCCAGTCTGGAGCAATCGTAATAATTTTTGGTTTGTCCAGTTTGACTTTTAGTAGAACTTTGGAGAGCAGAGGCAGAGGGGGAAAAGCATAGACTGATAGGTTTTTCGAGCTGAATGATAGAGCATCCACTTTCCAAGCTTTTTTGTGAAGAATTCTTGTGTAGAATTTGTCCAACTGATAGATCTTTTTGCCTCACTCCAGAACAATGTATGGGCTCCGTCATTTGCGTGTCACGTTGAAAACGTGTGGTTCCAGTTTCCATTCGTGTGGGTCCAAACGATTTCTGCTTAGTTTGTCTGCCAGAGTATTTAGCTTTCCTGGCAGGAATTGAGCTTGTAGTTGTATTTGATAGGTCAAGGCCGTGTTCCACAATGCCATGGCTAGTGTGCAAAGGGGGTAGGAATGTGTGCCCCCCTTATTGTTAATGTACGACATAACTGTGGTGTTGTCTGTCTTTATCAGTAGTTGTCCTGGATGAAGGTAGTACTTGAAGGCTGTCAGTGCATTCTGTACAGCTAGCATCTCTTTCTGATTGATATGTAGGTGCATTTGATTTGGGCTCCATTTGCCCTGTATGCACTTCCCTGCCAGATGAGTCCCCCAAGCATAGTCTGATGTGTCTGTAGTCAGGGTTTCGGCAGCAGGGGGTGGAATGAATGGCAGTCCCTTGTTTTGGTGGCAGGCCTCTGCCCACCATAGGAACTCTAGTTGCAGGCAAGGTATAATAGGAATCATTGTTTCCAGGCTGTGACAATGCTGACTCCATAAACGTTTTAAGTACCACTGAAGTTTCCTCATATGCAGTCTTGCATATGGAATTAGAAGAATGCTGGAGGCCAAGAACCCCAAGGCTTGCAGCATTTGCCTTGCAGAAAGCATGGTTTTTGTGGCCACCTGTTTGAAGTCAGTCACCAATTGAATTTGCTTTTCTGGTGTAAGGTAAGTCATCTGGGCAGTTGTATTCAAGCTTGCACCCAGGAATGTAATTTTTTGAGAGGGTACCAGTTGTGATTTCTTTTCATTTATGGTGTACCCTAGACAAATTAGAACCCTTTTTAGAAATGCCAGATGCTTTAGAAGAATGCCCTTGTTTTCTGCCTGAATTAGACAATCGTCCAGGTATGGATATATTTGAATATTTCTTTGCCTGCAAAAAGCAATTACTGGTGCCAGGCACTTTGTGAAGACCATGGGCAGAGTAGATAGGCCAAAGGGCAGTGCAGGGAACTGGTAATGCAAGTAGCCTGCTTTGAAGCGGAGGTATCTTCTGCAAGATTCCCTGTTTGGGATATGCAGGTAAGCCTCTAAGTCTAGAGTTACCAACCATGCATCTTTGCCTAGCATAGGAAGTAACTGCTGAAGAGTAAAAATCTTGAATTTTGTAATGTCCAGAAATGTGTTTAGAGTGGATAAGTCCAGAGTTGGACGCTAAGATTTGTCTTTTCTGGGTACCAGGAAAAGTCTTGAAAAGAAACCTTGTCCCTTTTCCTCTTCTGGTACTGATTGAATAGCCCCCCATGTTCATGGAGGACAGAACTTGTTTCTGGGCCTCTGCTCACTGATTTGGGGGCAGATCTGGCCATCCGTTTGGGATTGGCAACATGTGGAAATGAAATCTGTATCTCTGGGATACTATATTTAGAACCCATTTGTCCTGGGTAATGAGTTGCCAGTTTCATGCATGAAGTTCCAGTTTTTCCCCCAAAGGGGTGGCTAAAAGGTAAGTGCTTGGTGACTTGTAGGGGGAAGTCATTGAGACTGTTTACCATAGGGAGGTGTCTTGCTGCTTCCAGATTTGGAGGTGGAGGCACCCCATTGTTTTGTTCTAAAAGTTCTTGTGACTGAAACCTGGAGCCTTTGGAATGTCTTGATTTGACTTGAGCAGCTCTCAAGGGGACTGGAAACTACCTGTTTTTAGTAGGCCAGTGCCTACTAAATCTTGGAGGTTGCACTTGTAAGAAATATTTCACAGTTTGCATAGATTTAGCTTCATCTTCCATCTTTTTTAACACTTCTTCAGCCTTATTACCAAAGAGATGGTCCTGTTGTAAAGGAGCATCCAACAATTTTGCTTTAACATGGTCAGGCAGAGTTTGCTCTTTGAGCCAAGCATGCCTTCTTAACACTGATCCAGTTACAGCAGCCCTGCAAGAGGCCTCTAAGGAATCAAAACCACATTACAAAATATGTTTTCCAACTTGTTCAGTTGAATGTAATAAATCCTGCAAATCTTTATTTTCTACACAGTCAGAGATTAACATCATTTTCTGTTTAAGAAGTCCCATGATATGCTGTTGATATTTAAGCATATGAAATTGACAGTTTAAAGCCCTGATTGCCAAGGTTGCAGACGTGTAAACCTTCTTACCCCATCTATCCAGCGCCCTGGAATCTCTATCAGAAGAGGTAGGATTTTTAGCAGTAGAGGCCTTAATGCCCTTGGGACCCTGAGAAATGGTTTCAGGGTCAGCAATGGGATTTTGGAAAAGGAATTTGTGGGAGTCAGGAGCCCTGTAGTATCTGGCTTACAAGGAGCTGGAGGCAGAGAATCAGGAGTCATACTAGATTCTGAAAAAAAACATCAATGTCTAGAACAAGAGGTATGGCTAAAGGCCTATGCTGAGGAAGAAGAAGAAAATCTCTAAGTCTCTCTTTAGATTCAGAGAAATCCTGACTTTCCCAGTGGAAATCCTCCCTTAAGGTATGTAGTTTCCCCCAAAAGAAAAATCCTCAGGGGGAGAAGCAGAAGGAATGGAATCGTCTGCATCAGAGTCCTCATAAGTAGGAACATACAAATCCTGTTCATTAGAAGAGTCAGAAGAAATAGAATCCTGTTCAGAAGACTCATAGTCAATGCCTTGCTTAGGCCTCTTAGAAGTAGGGGGTTGGCTACACCTGATTAGAGCAATTAAATCTTCAGCCATTTTGATCATTTGTTTTTTAGGCATAGGGGCCTGCACATGTGGCCCAGGAGTCGGTTTTTTAGACATAGATTTAGATTTTGGCCTTAGTTTTGAAGATGGCGTTGGTGTATTACCCAAATCTGTAGGCCTGAAAACACCCTGAGAAGCCGGTGACTGCACAGTGGCTCCGGACCCATCTAAGGTAGAGACATCTGCGGGTTCCATAACTGAACCATCTCGCGGCATACCGGACTCCGAATGGGTCTCAGTAGAGGCCTGCGAATCAGAAATAGCAGGTATCAGGGGCTGCGAAAGCGCCTCACCGAGTACCGGCGAACCGGCGACTGGCTTAGAAGTGTGGTTGGTTTTGGACCTCAACGGTCTGTCTGTCTTCTTTGCGTTTTTTTAGGTATTCCGGTAGCTGGATTGCTAACCGATGACATTTCTGGATAATTAAATCTTGAGCCAAAATTTAGATGCAAAAATATACCGACGTTTAATCGTGCGTTGATTAAACTTAGCACAAAACCGACAGCAAGGCACGTTGTGGTCAGGGCCTAGGCAAGGAATACAGTACAAATGAAAATCCTTATGAGGTATTTGCTTCCCACAAGTAATGCAATTATTAACTTTTACTGACATCGGTAAGGAGCAAGAAAAAGTTTCCCCAACGGGGTACTTAGCTTTTAGTTTAAGACTTTGGTTCTGAAACTCAAAAACAAAAATTTCAGGAGTCTGCAACCGGCACTTGCAAACTGCTTCTGCTTCGGGCACCATGTGGCAAAAAAGACTGATGTAATGGTGTTGACTGCATGTTTTATACCCCTGACGACCTGATGTCATGGAAGAAGGGACAGCAACCGATGCAAGACCAAGGACTTTGTTAATCAGGCCGACTGAGGGCAACCTGCCAGCAGATTTACCCAAATGTAATGACTGCAACAGTGAAACACTATGAACATCAGTGTTGTGCTCAATGATTATTAAGAGGACCCCTGGTATCCATGCAAGGCTGAAGGTCAGAAAGGCTGAAATCACTTCCTATATTTGGATGTTTACATTTTTTTATTTTATTTTTTTTGTCCTAGTGGGTCTACTTCCCCAGAACGTTCTGTGCACACTCTAGCCTGATATGATGCATCCATCATCAAGAACTGGATCCCCTGTAGTAGGAGAACGGGCATCCTTTGATTCTAAAGGAAATATGCTGACCACAACTTGATTCTTTTTCAATGGATGGGATATTGTGCAGCAGTAGGTGTTGGTGGTACCACCGATTCTTCAGATACCTCGACTTTCCTCATATGCAAACTCTGCCAAGGGAAGTCAAAAGGATTGAGGAAGACGTATCCCAGGGCTCTTTTCCCTCCTTTCAGTAATGTTGGTTCTTACTGCTACGATCAAAACAGGTGTTTAAGTGGATGTCATTCTCCAGAGGAAGACCGACCTTATTTTTTTTATTACGTACAATACTACTTCAGGAAAGCCTTCTAGCGTAACAGTGATAGGCTTGGCTTCCGAATAATACTCAAGTCAGTTAAGACAGGTAACAGTCTTTGTTTAGGAGACCCTGTCAAGTACTCCTGGGAGGGGACTTGAATTGGCAGGTACAGTAGATACATATACTCTTTTAGACAGAGGAGGGGGAAAAAAAACAGGCTCAACATTTGTTGACTATATGGAAGCAGTGAAGAGCTCAAAGGGCAAGGACTTGAGTTGGAAGATGTGGGATCCTGTTATGAATCTTAGGATTTTTTGTATCCCTGTAGACAGAGATGTGTAGTTGGATATCTTTCAAGTTATTGTGGCTTTCGGTGCTTCTGATAATGAGCATGAGTCAGGGAATGAAGAGCAAGCCTCTTATGCTCCTTTCATAAATTAAAGTTTTGAGTACTAAATGTCCAAAATGGGCCACCGAGGTGTGTCCATTCTTGGGTCTGTGATCAGTATGCAGTAAAATCTAGTTCCTTTCTCTTCCAGCAGAATCCTGTATACAGCAGTTGAAGTACAGGGCCTGCTGACGCCACTGTCAGTGATGGAGGGGCACCCCATGAAAGGTGGTAGTCTACTGAAGTCTGACAATTGTTTCCCCTCACCCTTGTGCCTGTGGTCAAGGCAAACAGCTGGTATTTGAAAATGCTAGTCTTTATCCTAGCAGAAGGGGGGGTTATATTGTCAAGCACAGTGGGGGACACACTACTGAGAAGGTCGAGGTCTGCTGTCCCCTCCTCTGTCTTGCTGCCTGCCCTGACATCTTCCATCTCTTCAGTAGCATCTTAGGGCCGTCTGCTTAAACTGTTCAGACTGTGCTCATTTTCAATAAATGTGGCATGACTTAGTGGACAAATCTGTTATACATGGGAATTAGTGGCCAAACAGTTATGTCACCATTTGTTACAGTTTGTCCTTTTCCTTCAGCTTTTTAAATACCCTGATGGAGTACTTAACAAAAACACTTTCAAAAAGAGCACTGAGGACTTGGCCCCAAGTCCTCTGGAAACAGCTGGATCCTTAGAAAAGCATGCCTCTGTGCCTGAGGCAGCCATTGTGGACAAAGTACCAGTGGAATCGGAGTATTTTCTAATTTGTACTGATGTCTCAATTAGCTTAAACAATTAAACAATCTTTGCCTTAAGGAGACATCTGTAATGGTTTTGCCCATTTCTTTCATTTATTTCCAAATATCTCCCTGACATTGCAAGACATGCATTTGGCAAATTATGTTCATAAAGGCCAAGATGGCTGATGTGCAATCATTTTTGCCAAACCTGACACACTGCTTTGTCATCAAGAAGGGTGTTCTCAGAAGGTGCCAAGATGCATCACCAAATGGCATACAAGGAAATAAGAGGGTGCTGATATTTCCAAGAAATGAAAGCAAAAAAACCCGTCTCCGCAGAGCACGTTCAAGTCTCTCAGAATGCTTGAGAAAAGTACAGTTTTGTACCTACCATAAATGTAGATGTTCGAAGATCCACATTGCTGCAGTCCTTACACTTGGGTAGTCCGCTGTCCTCGGTCAGCCCGAATATCAAAGTATAAGGCTGACGTCGGTCAAGGCGCATTAGACTGACATCAGGACGTCAGGGTACAAATGCGCATGACCAACGTCATATCCTCAGTCTTTTCTTGCCCCAGATGTCAGAAGACCATAAAAAGAAAGGCCAAAACCAAAAGACAGCAAACAACCAACCAACCATCCTTGCACTAATAATATGTACAATATATACAATATGCACAATATTTACAACCCAACCCACACCTCACCTACACAACCACCTCTAACTACAGAGGGAAGGAGGGAGGGTAAATTGGACTGCAGCAATGTGGATCTTCGAACATCTACATTTATGGTAGGTACAAAACTGTACTATGTTCTTCATCTCACATTGCTGCAGTCCTTACACTTGGGTAGAATCCCAAAGCAGAGGTAAGGGAGGATGGCAAAACTATAAAGAAGCAGGAGCTGCCAAAATGCCCTGTAAAATAGCAGTGGCAAAACCAGCCCTAGATTTAGAGTAAAGTGGAAGGTGATAATGCTTAGAGAAAGTATGCACTGAACTCCAAGTAGCTGCCTCCAAAATATCTTTAGTTGCCACCCCCCTTAAAAAAGCTGTCGAAGTGGCAGTAGCCCTAGTGGAATGAGGCCTAATCCCAGCTGGAATCTCCTTACCATGATGGGAATAACAGAAAGCAATGCAAAACCCAATCCACTTAGAAATAGTTTGTTTTGACACAGGCTTGCCCTGAGAACTCAAAGCAAAAGAAACAAATAACTGCTGAGACTGCCTGAACCCTTTAGTTCTGCTCAAATAATATCGCAACTGCCTGTGTACATCTAAAGTGTGCAAAATCTTTTCCCCTTTATTTTGGGGATTTGCATAAAAGTAGGCAAATGAATAGTTTGGTTTAAAGCCACACTAGAAACCACTTTAGGCATAAAGGAAGGATTAGTACGTAAGATACCCTATCCTTATGGAAAATTAAGAAAGGCTCAACCGCCATAAGGGCCTGCAATTCAGAAACCCTTCTTGCAGAGGTAATGGCCAACAAAAAAGCAGTCTTCCATGATAAATATTTCAACTCAGTAGTAGCTGCAGGCTCAAAAGGTTGTAGAGTGAGTTTCTCCAACACAAAATTGAGATCCCAAGCAGGAGTAGGAGCTCTACGTCGGGGTCTTATATTCTTTGCCCCTCTAAGAAATTGCTTGAACAAAGGATGAGAAAACAATGGTGGGTCACAGTCATAGTGAGCTGAAATTGCTGCAGCATGAACCTTAATAGAAGAGAAGGACAAACCTTTGTCCAGTAACTCAGTAAGATATTGAAGAGCCACACTTAAATTAGGCTCAGAAACATCAAAATCCTTTGCTGCACAACAAAATAAAAATCTCTTCCATTTATCTGCATACACTTTCCTTGTACTAGGCCTTCTAGCTTCCAAAATAACATTCAAAACTTGCTGTGGAAGTTGAGACCCTCTATGGTTCAAAACAGAATATGCCAGGCTGTTAGGTGAAGAGAGTGAAGCTTGACATTGAGTAAATGACTGTTCTCCTGAGACAACAGGTGTGGAATCAAGGCAAAGGCCATGGAGGCTCCGTACCAGACTTCTCAGTAATGGGTACCAGTGCTGTCGAGGCCAATCTGGAGCTATTAAAATCATCTTTGGCTTGTCCTGTCTGACCTTTAGGAGTACCTTTGGGAGGAGAGGCAGAGGTGGAAAGGCATACACATGAAGATTGCTCCAATTGAAAGAAAGAGCATCCACTTTCCAAGCTGTGGGATGAAACCTTTTTGTGCAAAACTTTGGCAGCTGGTGGTTTAGTGGAGAAGCGAACAGATCTATGTCTGGAGTTCCCCATGACACTGTCAATTTCTGAAATACATGAGGATCCAATTTCCACTCGTGGGGATCCATAATTTGTCTGCTCAACACATCTGCTAAGGAGTTCTGTGCGTCCGGCCGAAACCTTGCCCGGAGATTTAGCTGTAAACCGAGAGCAGTCTCCCACCAAAACATTGCTTGCCTGCATAGAGGATAAGAATGTGTTCCCCTTGCTTGTTCATGTACCACATGACAGTTGTGTTGTCTGTTAGAATCAACACCTGCCCTGGAAGAAGTAAATCCTTGAAAGCTATTAATGCAAACTGGACTGCTAACATCTCCTTCAAGTTGATATGTAGATGTTGTAGTCTGGCAGGCCACGTGTCTTGTATCCACTTTCCATTTAGATGAGCTCCCAAGCTTTGTCTGAGGCATCTGTCGTTAGAATCTGACTCGCCTCTGGCCGGGTCACAGAGAGTCCCTTGTTTAGGTGACATTCCTGAGCCCACCACAAAAATTCCTTTTGAATGCAAGGTATTATCTGAATGACAGTGTCCAGATCCTGGCAGTGCTGTGTCCATACATTTTTGAGATACCATTGTAGCTTCCTCATATGCAGTTTGGCATTGGGAAGCACCAGAATACAAGATGCCATGAACCCTAAGGCTTGAAGGACTGTCCTTGCAGTCAGCCTGGACTGATGAGACAATTGATGAAAGTAAAGGGAAAGATTCTTTTGTTTGTCCGGGGTCAAAAGGCCATCTGGGATGCTGTATTCAGTCTTACACCCAGAAAGCACATGTCCTGAGAGGGTACTAGACTGGACTTTATTTCGTTCACAGAATACCCCAGGCATCTTAGCACTGCTATCACATATTGCAAATGATGAAGAAGCTCGTCGCTTCCTTGAGCCAGAATCACGGAATCGTCCAAATAAGGATAGATCTGTATTGCTTTTAGCCTGAAGAAAGCTACCACTGGAGCCAGAACTTTGTGAACACTCTGGGCAGTAGATAAGCCAAAGGGCAATGCAGAGAACTGATAATGAGAAGTCCCAGCCCAAAACGCAGATACTTCCTGCAACTCAGTCTGATAGGAACATGAAGGTAAGCCTCCTTGAGATCCAAAGTTACCATCCAATGATCTTTGCCCAGCAGAGGTAAAAGCTGTTGTAACGTCAACATTTTGAACTTGGGAATGTCCAGATAAGTGTTGAGGATAGATAAATCCAAAATTGGTCTCCACGTGTTCCCCTTCTTTGGTACTAGGAACAGGCGAGAATAAAATCCTAGGCCCACTTCTGGCATAGGGACCGGCTGTATGGCCCCTATTTGAAGTAGCAGAGAAATTTGTTTGTGAGCCTCTATTCTTTGCTGAGGAGGAACGTCTGGCATGCCTTTGAAAGGAGGCAAGGTATGGAAATAAAACCTGTAACCTTGGTGTATGATATCCAATACCCATCTGTCTTGGGTAATTAAACTCCAATTTTCCTTGAAAAGTGCCAACCTTCCTCCCAAAGGTGCTGCCAGGCGAGAAGGCTCTGGCAGCTGAAAAGGTAGGTCATTGGGTCTGTTTACGAAAGGACTGACCCCTGCCCTCACCGAAGACTGTGCAGGTGAACTACCTGTTCTAGGCCTGAAAGAGCCCTGAGCTCTGCCCCTACCACGTCTAGATCTACCCCTAGACTGGGAATCATAAGAAGGATACGTCCACCCCTTGGTAGGCCAATTCCTACTAAACTTGGAGGCTGAACCTGCAAAAAATCTTTAACAGTCTGCATAGACTTAGCCTTGTCTTCCATTTTCTTTAAGACTGCCTCAACAGGTGAACCAAACAACACATCAGACTGTAAAGGAGCATCTAAAATCCTTGTCTTAACATGGTCAGATAAATTCTGATCCCTCAGCCAGGCGTGCCTGCGAAGAACTGACCCAGTGGCAGCCACCCTAGACGAGGCCTGCACAGCATCAAAACCACATTGCAAAGAATGCTTACCCACCTGTTCAGAAACATGTACCAAATCTTGTAACTCTTTACACTCAATACCTTCCGCCAGAGCATCTACCTTAGACTTCAATTGAGAAAGTAGATAGTTTTGGTATTTCAACATGTGAAACTGGCAATTCAAAGCCCTCATAGCTAGGGTGGAAGAAGTATAGACTTTCTTTCCCCATCTATCCAAAGCCCTGGCCTCTTTATCTGGAGGAACCGGATTTTTAACAACAGAAGCCTTAACACCCTTAGGCCCCTGACTAACAGTTTCTGGGTCCGCCCTAGGACTCTTAAAAGATATTTATGAGCTTCAGGCACCCTGTAATACCTATCCGGTTTAACAGGAGCAGGAGGCAAAGAATCAGGATTAAGAGAAGCCTCTGCAAACACATCTTCCACAACATCCAGAACAGGAGGTATAGCCAAAGGCCTATGCTGGGGTAAAACAAAAATTCCCTAAGCCTTTTCCTGGAATCAGAGAAGTCCTGACCTTCCCACTTAAAATGCTCCCTCATGGAATGAAGAGTCTCTGAAAAGAAAAATCCTCAGGAGGAGAAGCAGAAGGAGTAGAATCATCCACATCAGAATCAGAATAAGGAGAATACTCCTGCAAGTCTTCAGCCAAGACTCTGAAACATCGAAGCCTGCTCAAAACTCCCCAACTCAGGTTCCACCCTAGGTCTCTTATCAGGAGGGGGCA
Organism: Protopterus annectens; assembly: GCF_019279795.1. Lineage (NCBI taxonomy): Eukaryota > Metazoa > Chordata > Ceratodontiformes > Protopteridae > Protopterus > Protopterus annectens. The sequence continues at coordinate 463,935,074 of NC_056733.1, forward strand.
AAGAACCTCTAATCAAAGTAATCAAATCTTCTGCCATTTTAAGCATATGCTTCTTGGGCACAGATCCTGAAGAACTAGGAGTGACACCAACTGAAGCTAAACCTGGCCTGCCTCTGGGAGAAGCCTTGGAAACAGAAGGAGAGGGCCTAACCACCCTAGGAAGGGAGGGGAGTACAGTAACCTGAGAAGCCCCTTCAGCCTGACCTGCCTCCTGAGAGGCCACATCCTGCAATAACAAAGTCTCCCCCTGGGACTCCAGAGAAACCTCCGGCGGAACCCCCGGCTCCACCGACACCTCTAAAGAACCGGCGTCCGGTACGGACGGCTCTTCTTGCCTGGGCTTAGCTGCTTTGTCCTTGCGCTTCTTCGAAGAAGCGGACGCCGGAGCATCCGACGGCATATTATAATTGCACCGCTTCCCGAAGACTAACCTGGCACAATCTAACCTTCTCTTAATAGTGCGCTTATTGAACCTAGCACAAAAGCGACACCCAACAACATCGTGCTCAGGCCCTAAACAAGGAATACACAAAGTATGATAATCTCTATGCGGTATCTGTTTCCCACAAGAAATACAGTTATTCACTTTTTCTGACATCCGGTAAACCACTGAGGCAAGAAAAACTAAAATATTCCCAACGGGGTACTTAGCCAACTTTGACTCGGTCTGAAACTCCGAATTCTAAAAATTTCAGAACGCCGAACGGCACTTGCAACGCTGCTTCTGCATCGGACCATGCGGCAAAAAAGACTGAGGATATGACGTCGGTCATGCGCATTTGTACCCTGACGTCCTGATGTCAGTCTAATGCGCCTTGACCGACGTCAGCCATATACTTTGATATTCGGGCCGACCGAGGACAGCGGACTACCCAAGTGTAAGGACTGCAGCAATGTGAGATGAAGAACATCAGGAAAGAAAACTTTTAGTTTATGCTCATTATACTTAAGGTTACTCAAGGTACGTTTCAAGGAATAAATTAGCTCTTCTGAACACAACTTAGAGAGTTCCCTCATCAGATAGAGGATTTCACCAAGAAATACAAATTCAGTAAGACAGCCCAAACAAACTCTTCCTCATCTGAGTACATCCACTTTTGATCTTCCTTTCACTGATATCCAAAGTAAGGTGAGATGTCCACTGAAGGAGCTCTTTTCCTCTTGGCTGGAGATACGATACCAGAAGTGCTGTCCTGCAAAGTTGAGATGAAAGTGGCATTGCCTCCATACTTATCTGCATACCACAAAAATGAAAGCCAAAGCAAACTTTGGAGGTTAGAAATCTTGTTAAGTAGACGTTTGTTTAGCAGACAACAGGATGCAGACTCTGGCAGTGTTTAGGTTTGCTTAAACTTGGAAATTAATATGGTTGCTCTGCCGCCGTATGTTCCTGTACAAAAAAAGAAATGTTATTTAATTACCATAATGATAGATCTGTGCTGTCTGCTTCCATCCTTCCTCAATGGATGAGTTACCGGATCCGACTAGGATCAGACTTCAGCCACTCTCAACACTTTGGCTCCAAGGCTCAGTCTCCTCCCCTTTCTCATAACTCCCCTCCTAGTAGCAAAACACGTCCAATTACATTTGGCCATACCCTATAATAAACGTATTACACTTTCTTTCACAGTAAATGTATCACAACAAGGAAATAACTCCTGAAATAGGGCCTGTAGAGTGTAAGCAACCAGTTCAGTCACTCCAGAAACAATGAAATATGACACCTGGAAGGGGGAAGAAGGGCAGAAGCAGAAAACATGAATCTATCATTATGTTAAGTACACAATTTTCATATCTGAAGTCTCTTCCCTCTGTTCTTCAACAGAAGGGACAAAGTCCCCAGCTACCATAAATCTTGGCAGGTCTCATGAAAGGATATTCCGGAGGATAGCCAAACCAAAGGAAGCTCTGGACGACAGAGTCCATGTACTCCCATTATTGGTGAAAAGAGAAAAGAGGACAGGAAGGCTGATAAGACTGATTAAGTAATGACTCAGAAAACACTTTTGACAGGAAGGATGGATTTGTTTTTAGTCACTCTATCCCTGTGGAAGACCAAACAAGGAGCTTTACATGAAAAGTTGTGAAGTTCCAATACTCTTCATGCAGAAGTAACTGCCACTAGAAATAGAGTTCTTCAGGAAAGGCATTTTAAATCAACTGGGGCTGTAGGTTCAAAAAATGGGGTTTCATCACAGGCTGCAGGGAAGTAAATATTGTGGGAAGAAACAGCCAGGGAATTGTTATGGCTAGGTTTGTATAGGCCCTAGGGCCAGACAGCCTAGTACCCAACCTATGAACCTATGGTAATATCCCAAACAGGCACACGATCTCTAAGGAGAGGCTGTAGCAGAAAGGTGCCCTTGAAGAAGGCCTTATACAATTTCAAGGAAGCAATAGACTATTGGTTTTCTCCAGTGTGAAAACTGATTGCTAAGAAATGGATTCTAATAGCAAACTAACTACAACCACTATGAAAAAGGGGGGTCAAAACGTCTAAGACAGCTGGGAGGGGAAGCCCAAGTCGAAAATAGTTTCCACTTGCTTTGGTAAATCTTCCTGCTCAAAGGCTTCTGTGAGGAGGTCCAAATATGTGAAACCTGGGATGAAAGCCTGGACTGTCTAACCATCATTGGAACTGGAGAAACAATGCGGTCAATTTGAGGGCAGCAATGTCCAGGTAAGGCTTCGCAGAGGGGGGAGAGAGATCTGGAGCAGGGTCAAGCATCCAGCCAGGGCAAATCAGGTAAGACCATATGAAGGGAAACCACATCTTTCAAGGCCAGAAGGGAGAAATTAGGTTAACTGAAGCCTTGTTCCACACTGCTTTCTGCAAAAACTGTGACATGACAGGAGTGGGAAGATAGGTATAAATGAGACTAGGGAGCCAAGTGTGGCTAAGAGTATCCCTCAGTGGAGTCCCCCCTTTCTTGCGGGATTAGGGTAAAGTAGCTGTTCCATTTGGTGATGGCGGAGGAAGCAAATAGGTCACAGCATGATCAGCCTCACTGCCTGAAAATCTGTTCTGTCACTACAAACTACAGATTGCGAGACAACTCATGAGGAAGGATGATAAACCAGCTCAGCCAATCTTGATGAGTGGATGGGAAATAGGAAATACACCCCGGGGATTACTTCTGTGTGTCTGCTCGTCAGTGGCACAGGAAAATAACTTTCTTGGGTGGCGTAAGCCAGGGAACCTTGTTGGCTAGGCTTGCATAGGCCCTTGGGCCAACAGCCTAGTACCAACTTATAAACCTATGAACAGTACATTGGATTTCCCCAGGATGTGCGTTGCAATAAGAAAGCATTGAGAAGATGTCATCCACCACCAAACCCTCATGACCTCTTAACACAATGGGTAAGAATGTGCTTCCTCTTATTTGCTGGGTGTACCAAACCAATGACATGTCCTCCTGGATGGAGATAACACCTCTGGGGAGGGAGTCCTAAAACGCCTACAAAACTAGGAGGAACAGCTGTTATCTCCAGACTACTGATGTGACTACTGGCATCTGAAGGGACTACATCCTTTGGACAATCTTTCCCGAAAAATATCCCCCCCCCCCCCCCCCCTTGAGAAGTGTCAGTGGTCACTGTGGTCTGGGGAGAAGTGAGAACTAAAGGTTGATCCTGATATATAACTGCAAAGTCTAGCCACCACTGAATGAGTTCTGAAAATTTTCGTGAGGACAATGGAAGATTAATAGGCTACTATCTCACTGACCACTGAACTGACCGGATCCACTGTAGGACCTCATATAAATCCTGATCAAAGGGACTATAGTAATGGCAGCTGACATTAAGCCAAAAAGATGTAAAATGAACCTCGCTAGTGGTTTCGGGAAGAAGAGTACAACCACTGGTGTACTGATGGGCTCCAGTGAATTCTGTCAATTAAACTGGTTGAGCTTTGGCTTGGCCATGATGACAATTGTTACTAGCTGTAAGTGCAGGTGAGGGAAGGAGTCCCTGGTTTGTGTAAGGAGATTCCTTGTGTAGGTGGTTACAAGCCAGCTGTCCAGATATGGGGAACATTCTGAACCCCTGCAGCCTGAGATGAGCTGAAGCCACTGCCATGCACTTGGTGAATACTAGGGAACTGTGGTTAGACCAAATGGCGCAGCTCTAGAAGTGACTGGCTCCCAGATGAAAATGAGAAACCTCCTGGAGCATCTCTCCATCTTTTTGTGGTAGTATGTGTCCCAAGGTCTATTTAATAGTAGGATGGGCTGTACCATGACCATCCAAAATTCCATCTGCTTCACATATTGGTTCAAGTGACTGAGGTCCAGAAGGAGTCAGAGGTCCCAGTTTTTCTTTGGCACCAAGAGAACTTTCAGTAAACTTCACATCTGTACTGCTCTGGTGGGACCTCCTGAATGACTTGCTTGTCTAGCAACTGTTTTTATTTCTAACACTGCTGCCCTTCATTGAGAGGCTGGCATACTTGGAAGTTTTCTTAAGAGGCCGGCACACTGGGATGTTTTCTTGAATACAGAGGTTGAAAAAGAAAGTTAACTGTATTGACTCTGGTTAAGATCCTCTGCACTTGTACATCTAGGATGACAGACGTCCAAGGCCATGAGATGCAGGGATAAGCAATTCCTGACTGCCTCCAGTATGCAGTGATCAAGAGCACTGAAAAAACTTATCGGAGAAAGGACTCCTATTGCCCTGACTTTGTGGGTCCACTTCTGCTGCGGGAGAGACATCCACTATGACTATTCACCCCTCGGCCTCCTAGGGGGTGGGTTGTCTAGCACAAGAAGCATCTGGTGCAAAACCTTGGAATTTGCAGAACCACAATTTCTCCCTTTCATTCTGTTTTCTTGAGATGGCCTGTTGAGGGATAATAATATTAAAAAAAAAAAAAAAAAAAAAGAAAAAAAGAAACCAGACAAGATTCGGCCCTCTAACCTTGGGTCCGAAAAGGGTACAACCATCATAGGATGCACTAACAAAGGAAATTTTAAAAAGTGTTCTGTGAAGTCACAGAAACATATCCAGCCATGCTGCCTGACAGCTATTCCCATGTCTGATGCTCTCGACCTGTCACTGGATGCATTTGATAGAAGGCACATTGACACATTTGACATGGACTTGAGGGTGGCCAATTGCATGTCGACAGCTTTCTTCTTCACAGATATGGACCCAGAGACACAGAGATTTGGAGAGCTACTTAGTCAAATCCCAATGAAAATGTGTTACACAAGTAAGATAATTTAGGTCCCTGACACCAATGGTCGCTGAAACATATACCCATTTATCAAATTTCTGACACCCTGGATTACCTGTTAGGGGGACTGACAGTTGAGGTTCCCCTCAGTAAGCTTCTGCTTGCTGGCTGCCACTGCCACCACTATGGAATAAACTGCAGGATACGTACTCCAAAAGTGATGGGCTTTGGTGGACACTAATCTTGTCAAGCTTCCAGGGGATGGTTTTAACTCCATCCAGTTCTCTCAATGCCCACTTTAAAACCCGCCCAACCAAAATCATGTGTGCAGGTACCACCAAGAGGTAGATGGGCCATCCCCAAAAGTCTTAAGAATACTGATTCTTCATGGGAGGGTGCTTTGTGGACCCCTTCCCTTTTGGTCTAAGAAGTTCAAGAATCTGACCAAAGGAGACATCCCCAAGGGGGACTTGGGGAACCCCCTCCCCATCATCAAAATGCGTCTTCTGTCAGAGCCTCCTCTGGGAAGTCTAAGTTCCTTTTCTTGCACAAAAGATTCTGATAACCCTCTCCACTGGGCGGACTGGGAAGGACAATGAAGCCAATGGAGAGTCCATTATGTGGAGTGCTTCGAGAATGTGAAGGGCTGGATGCCCTGACGTGACAGAACGTGGAAGGCAAGGATCAGAAAAGCTCCATGGGGACATGGGTGGATCCAAGATGGCAAAGGAAGCTTGTTCTACAGTCCAAGTGAGCAGACTCTCAAAAACCTCAAAAGCCAAAGTCTAAACAGACCCCGAAATCATCACAGCAGGATCTAATAACTCCAACACAGGTTTGGCCCCAATCATCCATCCAACAGGGTGCTCAGCTATCAAGTGCAAACTCCAAGAGTGATCCAGCACCTTGGATCAGAGATCCATCTATGTCTAAGGTGAGTGGATCAGAGAAACAGTCAGTCGACAAGGACAAGGCCTTCAGATCAGGCACAAACATTCCCCAGGAAGCACTCTGATGAGGGAACCCAGAGTCTGATGGTCAGACTGGGGAGGGACTTTCAATCTAATGAGAAGATGTGCCAAGGCCCGAGTCTCTGACAGCTGCTGTAGCTGGGAGGACTCCTAACTGGACATAGCACCGGAGAAATTTCCTCATCTTTCTGTTAAAGTCCGCTTCAGATAGCCTTTTAAAGGTCTGCACTAATCTCAGGAATGAAGCCATGGAAAGAAGTCTAGCCACCCTATGAAAGGACTTTTCTTGCAGGAAAGGCAACTGAAGTTTGCGGAAAGTACAGTTGTGTACAGTTAACATAAATGTAGAGGTTCGAGTGTATTCACTGTTGCAGTCATTAAATTTGGGTTATCTGCTTGCAGGTAGCCCTCAGTCGGCCTGATTAACAAAGTCTTGGGTCCTGCGTCGGTTGCTGTTCCTTCTTCCATGATGTTAGGGGGTATTAAAACATGCAGCCAACACCATTAAATCAGTTTTTCTTGCCCCAGATGTCAGGTGGCCCCCCAAATGGGAAGCTATTAAATATAAAAGTACAAAGATATACCTCCAACAAAAAAGGCAAATACACCAAAAAGGATTTTAAGCATAGTAAAGGAAAGTAGAGGTATAGCCAAAAGAAGTTAGGGGGCTGGAGGGAGGGTAAAGTACAGTTTTGTACCTACCATAAATGTAGATGTCCGATAGGTATGCATCTACAGTCATAACATATGGGTTGTCCTGCCTCAGGCAGCCCTTCGGTCGGCCGGATTCCAAAGTCTGGGTCTGGCCTCGGCTGATGTCGCACTTTCCCCGACGTCAGAGCTTCTGGGGTATAAAGGCATCAGCCGACGCCATTTTCCTCAGTGTTTCTTGCCCCAAAGGCTAAATTTGGATAAATGTAGAATGTTCCAAACAGTAGCAAAAAATATATAGATATATATACATATATACAAACAAACAAATACACCATAATAGATTCCCCCAGCTAGCTGAGAGAGGGGTAAGCACCTTAGGAATACCACAGAGGGGAAGGAGGGTGGGTAATCCTGACTGCAGATGCATACCTATCGGACATCTACATTTATGGTAGGTTTAAAACTGTATTATGTTCTTCAAGGATGCATCTGCAGTCATAACATATGGGTAGAATACCATAGCCAAACTGGGGGAGGAGGTACTAAGGTAAGGATGGTGTAGTTAAGATCCCCTGTAAAACTGCAGTAGCAAAGCCTGCTCGGGATCTGGAGTATAAAGGCAGATTGTAATGCTTGGCAAATGTATGCACGGAGGTCCAAGTAGCAGCTTCTAAAATGTCCCTGGTAGCCACCCCTCGTAGGAAAGCTGTAGTGGTGGCTGTGGCCCTTGTGGAATGAGGCCTGATATTTTCAGGAGCTGTCTTTCCATGAAAAGAGTAGCAAAAGCGAATTCAATTTCCTATCCATTTTGAAATTGTCTGCTTGGAAATTGATTTTCCTTGCACCCCAGTTGCATAGGCTACAAAAAGTTGGTCAGTTTTTCTGCTGGTTTTAGTTCTGTCCAGATAGTAGCATGGTTGTCTGTGTATATCCAAGGTGTGCAAGAGTTTTTCTCCTTTGTTCTGTGGGTTAGGGAAGAACCTAGGCAAATGAATAGCTTGGTTCAAGGATACCCTGGATACCACCTTTGGCATGAAAGTAGGATTGGTTCTCAGAGACACTCTATCCTGGTGAAAAATAAGGAAAGGCTGCACTGCCATTAATGCCTGTAACTTGGATACTCTTCTTGAAGTGATTGCCAGAAGGAAAGCAGTTTTCCAAGATAAAAACTGTAAGTCTGCTGATGCTGCTGGTTCAAAAGGAGGCAGTGTCAATTTTTCCAGCACAAAATTGAGATCCCATGCAGGTAGAGGGGGTCTCCTTGGAGGTTTAACATTTCTGAGAGAAGATAGGAGGATCCATATTGTATTCTGCTGAAATTGCTGAAGCATGAATCTTAATGGAAAAGTAAGACAGGCCATTGTGGAACAATTCTGCTAAGTATTCTAGGATGTGTGCTAGGTTTGCCACTGTGACATCTGTGCCCTTTGATGTGCTCCAAATGAGGAATCTCTTCCATTTAGCTGAGTATGTCTTCCTTGTGGAGGGTCTGCGAGCCTCCAGGATAATGTCCTTGACCCTCTAAGACAAGACAGTTTGGTTTGGTTTTAAGCAATTTTCCAGGCAGTTAGTTGCAGTGTTTTCAAGTTTGGATGCAGGGTCTTGAAATTGTTCTGCGTTAGAAGAGGCCATAGGGGTAGAGGCCATGAATTCTCCTGAGACATGCTTCTCAGTAGCGGATACCAGTGTTGTCTTGGCCAGTCCGGAGCTATTAGTATCACCTTTGGCTGTTCCTCCCTGATCTTCAGTAGAACCTTGTACATCAATGGGAGAGGTGGGAATGCATACACTATTAGGGCATTCCAGCTGAAAGAGAGAGAGTCCACCCTCCAGGCTTGTGGGTGGTATGTCCTTGAGCAGAATTTCTTCAGTTGGTGGTTGAGAGGGGAGGCGAACAGATCTATCTCTGGCAATCCCCACTTCTTTGTTATGAGTTTGAAGATGTCTGGATGCAGCATCCATTCGTGAGCATCCGTGGTAGTCCTGCTTAAGCTGTCTGCTAGTGAATTCTCTTTTCCTGGTACAAATATGGCCTGCAGCTGGATATTGAGATTCAGGCCTAGGTTCCACAGATCCACTGCCATCCAGCATAAAGGGTAGGAATGCGTGCCTCCCTGTTTGTTTATGTACCACATGACCGTGGTGTTGTCTGTCCTTATCAGCAGATGTCCTTGCTGGAGGAATGGTTTGAATGCCTCGATTGCATGCTTCACTGCCAGCATCTCCTTTTGATTTATGTGCAAGTGTAGCTGTCATTGAAGCCATAGGCCTTGGATACATTTGTCCTCCACGTGTGCTCCCCATCCTAGGTCTGAGGCGTCCGTGGTGATGGTCTGCCTTGGTTTTGGTTTGTTGAAAGGCAACCCTCTGTTGGACTGGCAGGCCTGAGCCCACCACAGGAATTCCTTTCGAAGGCATGGAATGATTGGTATCATGGTTTCTAGACTGTGTCTGTGTTGAGACCATACATTCCTTAGGTACCATTGTAATTTCCTCATATGCAGCCTGGCATGTGGGATCAAGATTATGCAGGATGCCATGAAACCGAGGGCCTGCAGGACTTTCCTTGCAGTAAGCTGAGTTTGTCTTGTCAAGGTCATGAAGTACTCTGGTAGTTGTTTTTGTTTTTCTTCTGTGAGAAAAGCCATCTGAGTTATTGTGTCCAGATCCGCTCCCAAAAAGGTTATCCTTTGGGATGGCACTAGTCTTGACTTTTGGATGTTGACTGTGTATCCCAAGGCCTGTAGCAGGTGTATGACACAGGCCAAATCCTTTATCAATTTTGTCGTCTTGTCCGCTTGTATTAGGCAGTCGTCCAGGTATGGGTAGATTTGAATTCCCTGAAGTCTGCAATGTGCAATTACTGATGCCAGGCATTTCGTGAATACTCTGGGCGCAGTAGATAAGCCAAAGGGTAATGTTGAGAATTGATAATGCTCTGATCCTGCAAGAAATCTGAGGTGTCTTCTGCAATCTGGTCGGATAGGGACGTGCAGGTATGCCTCCTTGAGATCTAGAGTCACCAGCCAAGACTCCTTGCCCAACATGGGAAGAAGTTGCTGTAGGGTCAGCATTTTGAATTTTGGCACAATGAGATACGTGTTTAGTGCGGACAAGTCGAGAATAGGCCTCCATTGGTTTTCTTTTCTTGGTACAACGAATAGTCTGGAGTAAAATCCTTGGCCTTGTTCCATAGATGGTACCCTTTCTATCGCCTTCATCTGAAGTAAATTTTTGATTTGTCTTAAAGCCTCTGGTGGTAGGTTTGGCATTCCGCTCCTTTTTGGTAAAGTGTGGAAATGAAACCTGTATCCTTTGTCTATTGTTTGCAATGTCCATGTGTACTTTGTAATGCAATGCCAGTTTTTTGAGAATAAAGCCAGCTTTCCGCCCAAGGGAGCTTCTAGTTGTTCCCTGGTAGGCGGAATCAGAGTCAAGTCATTGTGTCTGTCCTGTGGTAGTGGTTGTAGTTGCAGCTGTGGCACTACTCCTCTGGTTGGCAGGCTGCCACTGACGGCCCCTATAGGCACCCTTTGATTGACCTCTGCCTCTAGGGCGTCTATTCCTGCCCCTCTGTGCTCTGGAGGTGTCTGGAAAGGACCAATTCTTGGAAGACCAGTTTCTGCTGAACCTCGGAGGTTGGACGTTTAGAAATTCCTTTACTGTTTGCACAGATTTTGCTTTTTCTTCCACTTTCTTTAGAATCTCCTGTGCAGGGGAGCCAAATAAACTTTGTTTCTCTATTGGAGCATCTAGGAGCTTAGCCTTGACATGGTCTGGCAGGGATTGCTCTTTTAGCCAGGCATGCCTACGCATTACTGTCCCAGTCATAGCTGATCTAAATGAAGCCTCCAGTGCATCATAGCCACATTTTAAGAAATGATTACTGACCTGCTGAAAGTTGTGTACCAAATCCTGAAGGGATTTACGGTCTAAAGGTTCAGGAGAAGAAAGCTTCTTATTCAGCTGACCTGACAAATATTCTTGGTACTGTATCATATGGAATTGACAGTTTAATGCCCTGGCAGAAAGAGTAGCAGATGTATAAACCTTTTTACCCCATCTCTCTAATGCTCTAAACTCTCTTTCAGAGGGTAGGGGATTTTTGGCAGTGGCAGCTGCAACACCTTTTGGGCCCTGTGAAATAGTTTCTGGGTCTGCAGCATGGGCTTTATACAGGTGGAAGTGAGAATCCGGGACCCTGTAATATCTGTCAGGTTTGGCAGGGGCCGGGGGAAGAGAATCAGGTGCAGAACTAACATCATTATACACATCATCAATTACAATTAGCACTGGTGGTATGGCTAAGGGCTTATTGCTGGGGCAAATGTAAAAAAGTCCTTAGTCTTTTTCTAGAATCAGAAAAATCCTGACCCTGCCATTGAAAGTGTTCCCTCAGAGTGCAAGGTCTCCCCAAAGGAAAATTCTTCAGGAGGGGAGGCGGACGGAATAGAATCTTCAGCATCTGAATCCTCATAAGGAGAATATGCCCCTTCAGATCCATCCGTGGAGTTAGAGGAGAGAGGTTCAGAGGGTTCAGTCCTAGGTCTTTTGTCTGGAGGAGGTTTGGAGGCCCTGTCTGGGTGAGGTTGGGAACCCCTAATCAAGGTCCTCAGCAAGACTGAGAATCTGAGAACTTGAGGAAGGCCTCTGAGAAGAAGATTTGGCAGGTAAAGCTTTTGAAAGTTTGGCAGCTTTAGCCCTGGAGAAGGCCTTAATAGACATAGAAGCTGGGAGCCTAGCTGCCCCACGTGCAGATGTAGAAATGTCCAATGGAATGGTGTCGGACAAATCTTGAGCGCTAGCTTCGGTAGGGATTTCTGAAGCCGACTCAGCCGGGGCCTCTTTGGCCTCGGTTGTCGGAGGAATGGTTTCTGTCGTAGAAAGAACCGAGGGCTCGGTTTCAGCCGAAACAGAGACACTCGCGGTAGGCCTAGCCGTGGTTTCAGCCGAAACCGCGGGCCGCGAGTGTCGGTCCTTTTCCCTGCGTTTTTTGGCCAAATGCATAGTCGGGAGTCTCCAACGGCATTTTATATGCAAAAGCGGATCCGAAAAACTTCTGCAAACTCCGATCGACGTCTAAGAGTCCGTCGGTTGAAGGAGGCACAGGCTAAACAAGCTGATACGTCGTGGTCTGGGCCTAAGCAAGGAAGGCAGTAAGAATGGAAATCCTTATGAGGTAATTGTTTCCCACAAGTTAAACAATTATTTACTTTGTCTGACATCGGCTGAGGCAAGAAAGAGTCCCCAACGGGGTACTTAGCTTTTTTTCAAAGTCTTCGGTAGCTGAAATCTCTGGATCTGACCGACCGGCACTTGCGAACAGCTTCTGCTTCGGGCACCGCGCAGCAAGAAAGACTGAGGAAAATGGCGTCGGCTGATGCCTTTATACCCCAGAAGCTCTGACGGGGAAAGTGCGACATCAGCCGAGGCCAGACCCAGACGTTGGAATCCGGCCGACCGAAGGGCTGCCTGAGGCAGGACAACCCATATGTTATGACTGCAGATGCATCCTTGAAGGACATCCAGGACTGCAACAGTGAATACACTCGAACATCTACATTTATGGTAAGTGTACACAACTGTACTATGTTCTTCGTGTTTCACTGTTGCAAACATTACATTTGGGTAGATTCCCAAAGCTATGGTTGGGAGGAGGAATTTAGATAGCATTAGGGCCAGTTATAAGGCCCTGCAAGACTGCAGTGGCAAAGCCAGCTCTGGATATAGAGAAAATTGGCAAATGATAATGTTTGGTAAAAGTATGTACAAAACTCCAGGTAGCAGCTTCTAGGATGTCCCTGGTAGGGACGCCTGTGACAAAGGCTGTACAGGTAGATGCAGCCCTGGTGGAGTGAGGTCTGATCCCCTGTGGGATAGGTTTTCCATGGTGCTTATAGCAGAATGAATGCAATGGCTTATCCATTTAGAAAAGGTTTGCTTTGAAATAGCCTTCCCCTCTCTGCTCCTGCAGCAAATGCCACCAGCAGTTGTTCAGATTTCCTTTGAGGTTTAGTCCTGTCCAAGTAGAATCTAAGTTGGCTGTGCACATCTAAGGAATGCAGTATCCGCTCCCCTTTATTCTGTGGATTGGGAAAGAAGATTGGCAAATAAATGGACTGATTAAGAGCCACACTGGATACCACTTTGGGCATGAAGGATGGATTGGTTCTGAGGGACACCCTGTCCGCATGAAAGATGATGAAAGGCTCCACTGCCATAAGGGCCTGTAATTCAGATACCCTTCTAGTTGAAGTGATTGCTAAAAGGAAAGCAGTATTCCAAGAAAGAAATTTTAAGTCTGCAGTAGCAGCTGGCTCGAAAGGAGGTAGAGTGAGTTTCTCCAAGACAAAGTTAAGCTCCCAGGCTGGGGTAGGAGCTTTCCTGGGTGGTCTCATTTATTTGGCCCCTCTGAGGAACTGCTTGAGCAGTGGATGAGAGAAGAGGGGAGGGTTCTGTGATATAATGAGCTGTAATGGCTGAGGCGTGGATTTTAATGGAGGAAAAGGACAGGCCCTTGTGAAGCATCTGAGTTAAGTATTGTAAAATCTGAGGTAAATTGGGAGCTGCTGTGCTCATCCCTTGAGATTGGTTCCAGGCACAGAATCTTTTCCATTTTTCAGCATAAGATTTTCTAGTACTAGGCCTCCTTGCATCTAAAATGATATCCATCACAGGTTTACTGAGGGATGGTAAAGGAGAGATCAAGTAATTAGCCAGGTTACAAGGTTCAGTGTTAGAAGCTGAGGGTGCAGAATCTGGTTCTCCTGCTGAGACAGCAGGGAAGGAGTCTGAGGCAGGTGCCATGGAGATAACCGTGACACTGTGCAGGAGGGGGTACCAGTGTTGGCGCAGCCAGTCTGGAGCAAACAAAATCATCCTTGGTTTGTCCTGTTTGATTTTTAGTAGTACTTTGGACAGCAGAGGGGGGAAGGCATAGACTGATAGCTTTTTTCAGCCAAAGGACAGAGCATCCCCTTTCCAGGCTTGTTTGTGGGGAGTCCTTTTGCAAAATATGTCCAATTGGTAGTTCTGGGGAGACGCAAACAGGTCTATACCTGGGCTCCCCCATTTGCTTGTCAACATGTTGAAAATACTTGGTTCCAGTTTCCACTCGTGCGGGTCAATGAGGTTTCTTCTTAGTCCGTCTGCCAGTGTATTTCATTTTCTTGGCAGGAATTGAGCTTGTAGGTGCACTTGGTAGCTCAAGGCTGTGTTCCACAATGCCATGGCTAGTCTGCAGAGGGGGTAAGAATGTGTACCCCCCTGCTTGTTTATGTACCACATAACAGTGGTGTTGTCCGTCTTTACCATTAGTTGTCCTGGAAGAATGTGGTCCTTGAAGGCTGTCAGAGCATTCTGTACAGCTAACATTTCTTTTTGATTGATATGCAGGTGCATTTGACTTGGGTTCTATTTGCCCTGAATGCACTTCCCTGCCAGGTGAGCCCTGCATGCATAGTCTGATGGTTCTGTTAAGGTTTGGGCGGCAGGGGGTGGTGTGAAAAGTAGTCCCTTGTTTTGGTGACAGGCCTCTGCCCATCAAAGGAACTCTAGGCGTAGGCAAGGTATGACAGGAATCACTGTTTCTAGGTCCTGAGAATGTTGACGACATAGGCTTTTTAGATACCACTGTAGTTTCCTTATATACAGTCTTGCATATGGAATTAGAAGAATGCAGGAGGCCATGAGCCCTTGCAGTATTTGTCTTGCAGATAGCAGGGTTTTTGTGGCCACTTGTTTGAAGTAGGTTGTCAAATGAATTTGTTTCTCTGGCGTGAGGTAAGCCATCTGGGAAGTTGTATTCAAGCTTGCTCCCAGGAATATAATTTAACAGAGTACCAGGTGTGATTTATTTTCGTTTATAGTGTACCCCAGACAAGTTAGAACCCTTTGTACAAAGGCCAGATGATTCAAATGTATGTCCTGACTTTCTGCCTGAATTAGACAATCATTCAGGTATGGGTATAGTTGAATATTTCTTTGCCTGCAAAATGCAATAACTGGAGCTAGGCACTTTGTGAATACCTTGGGCGCAGTAAATAAGACAAAGGGCAGTGCACAGAATTGATGGTATGTGCAGCCTTCTTTGAAGCGTAGGTATCTTCTGCAAGATTCCCTGACTGGGATGTGCAGGTATGCTTCTTTTAAATCTAGTGTTGCCAAGCATAGGAAGTAATTGAAGTATCAGCATCATGAATTTTGGAAACTCCAAAAAGGTGCTTAGAGTAGACAGGTCCTGGATAGGACGCCAAGAATTGTCATTTCTGGGTACCTGGAAAAGTCTTGAGTAGAAACCTTGTCCCTTTTCCTCTTCTGGTACCAGCTGAATATCCCTCATGCTTGAGAGAGAAAGTACTTGTTTTGGGGCCTCTGCCCACTGATTTGGGGGTAGGTCCGGCCACCCACTTAGTGTTGGCAACATGTGGAAGTGAAATCTGTATCCCTGGGAAACTATATTTAAAACCCATTTGTCCTGAGTAATGAGTTCCCAATTCTTTGCATGAAGAGCAATCCCCCCCCCCCCCCCCAAAGGTGCAGTCAGTTGATAAGTGCTTGGAAATTTTAAAAGGAAGGCATTCAGACAGTTTACCATAGGGGAAAGTCTTATTATTCCCAGATTTGGAAGTGGAGGCCCCCCCACTGATTAGTTGTGTGTCCCCTGGGACTGAAGTTGTTGCTGTGTCTGGGTTTGGCTTGAGAAGACCTGGAAGGGGCTGGAAAGGACCAATTCTTAGAGGGCCAGTGCCTACTAAATCTAGGAGGCTGAACTGGTAAAAAAAAATCTTTAACAGTTTGCATAGATTTAGCTTCATCTTCCATCTTTTTAAGAACTTCCTCAGCCTTGTTGGCAAACAGGCAGTCCTGATTTAAAGAAGTATCCAACAATTTAGCTTTAACATGAGCAGGCAAAGATTGCTCCTTAAGCCAAGCATGCCTTCTGAGCACAGACCGAGTAACAGCTGCCCTGCAAGAGGCCTATAATGAACCAAAACGACATTGCAAATCATGTTTTCCAACTTGTTCAGCAGAATGCATTAAATCCTGTAATTATTTATTTTCCACACAGTCAGGAATCAACATAATTTTCTGTTTAATTTATGTATTTATTTACATTTGTTGACCGGGAGTGTCCAACTGGACGTAGGTCCATTTTCAGCGGAGGCCCGGGGAGAAAAACTCCACAGTTAAAATAAACAGTAGTTACATTGGATTACATAGCGATTAACAATTTAACATAGCAATTACAACATATTTACAGATGAAGAACATAGTACATCAGTAGACAACTAGAATCGTTATCTGTGAAGTACATAACAGACATTAACAAATGTTATAATAAGAAGTTCCTGCTGTATAATAAGTACTAGGTTTATGAGCATCTGAGCTAGCTCTAATCAAGGTGGTTAGTGGAGTAAAAAGAAAGGTAGTGGTTGGATGGGGTGGGTGATATTAGAGTGGGAGTTGCAAGGGCATAGCCAGCAAGTTTTAGGTGCGCTTTTAGTAAAGTTTTGAAGTGGGTGAATTATGGTACGGAGGTAATTGTTGGTGGGAGGGAGTTCCATAATTTGGCTATAGTGCAAGAGAATAGTGCTTCACCAGCAGAGTTATTGGCTTTAGTGATCTGCAAGTGATTTTTGTTGCTGGATCTTAGTGGTCTGTTGGTGCGATAGGGTTGGAGTAGTTTCTGGAGGGATGGGACATTTAGTGGATGGTTTACTAGTTTGTGGGCGAGTGAGAGTTGTATCATTGAAGTAGGTGAGGGAGTTCAAGCCAGTCCAGTTCAGCAAGTGAGACAGTGGTGACTACAGTAGGATGTCCCTGTGGCAAATTTGGCGATTTTGTTGTAGCAGGTCTCCAAGCTTGCCTTAGGTTGGTATATACTGGAGAGGCATAAAGTAGGGTGGAGATAAGGTGGGAATTTGCTATTGAAATCTTTGCTGCTTTGGTGAGAAGTTGCTTATTTCTGTATAATGCCCCTAGTTTTTTGTGGACTTTTTTATGGTCATGGATATGTGTGTGTCAAATTTTAGTTTGTTGTCAATTTCCACTCCTAACAATTTGGTGTGTTCAGTTGGGTATATAGTGGTGTTGTCTTTAGCAGTAGAAGCCTTAATGCCCTTGGGCCCCTGTGAAATAGTCTATGGATCTGCAATAGGATTTTTGAAAAGGAACTTGTGGGACTCAGGGACCCTGTAGTATCTGTCAGGTTTTCTGGCAGCAGGAGGCAGGGAATCGGGGGCCAAACTAGATTCTGAAAAAGCATCAACAATGTCTAGTACAGGAGGAATAGCTAAAGGCCTATGCTGAGGTAGGAAAAGGAAATCCCTAAGCCTCTTTTCCGAATCATAAAAATCCTGGCTTTCCCAGTGGAAATGCTCCCTTAGAGTACGTAAGGTTTCCCCAAAAGAAAAATCCTCAGGAGAGAAAGCAGAGGGAATGGAGTCCTCTGCATCAAAATCTTCATAAGTAGATAAGGGCAAATCCAGATCATCAGAAGAATCAGAAAAAACAGAATCCTGATCAGATGATTCACACTCAACTTCAGTCCTAGGCCTCTTAGAAGGCGGGGGGGGGGGGGGTTGTTGGCTACCCCTGATTAGAGTTATTGGATCTTCAGCCATTCTTATCATTTGCTTTTAGGAATAAAGGCCTGAGCATGTGGCCTGGGTGTCAGTTTTTTAGACATGAATCAAGATTTTGGCCTAAGTAAAGAAGGAGGCGTCTGTTTAATATGCAAGTTCGCAGGCCTGAATACACCCTCAGAAGCCGGTGTCTGCACAGCGGCTCCGGACCCATCCAAGGTAGAGACATCCACGGGTTCCATAGTTGAAGCATCAAGCGGCACACCGGACTCCAAATGGGTCTCAGTAGAGGCTTGCAAATCAGAAGTAGTGGGTATCAGGGGCTGTGAAAGAGCCTCACTGAGTACCGGCGAACTGGAGACTGGCTTAGGGGAAGCGTCGTCGGCAGTTTTGGACCTCGGCGGCCTGTCTCTCTGTGTTTTTTCGGAATCCAAGTAGTCGGATGGCTAACTGACATTTCTGGATAATTAAAACGAGAACCGAAATATTTAGAAGCGAAAATATACCAATAGTGCGCTGATTAAATAAAGCACAAAACCGACAGCAAGGTACATTGTGGTCAGGGCCTAGGCAAGGAATACAGTACTAATGAAAATCTTTATGAGGCATTTGCTTTCCACAAGTAATGCAATTACTGACTTTTACTGACATCTGAAAGGAGCAAGAAAAAGTTTCCCCAACGGGGTACTTAGCTTTAGTTGAAAACTTCGGTTCTGAAACTCGAAAATGAAAATTTCAGGAGTCGGCCGACCACCACTTGCGAACTGCTTCTGCTTCAGGCACCGCACAGCAAGAAAGACTGATGTAATGGCGTCAGCTGCATGTTTTATACCCCTGAAGACCTGACATCATGGAAGAAGGGACAACAACTGATGCAGAGCCCAAGACTTTGTTAATCAGGCCGACTGAGGGCTACCTGCAAGCAGATAACTCAAATGTAATGACTGCAACAGTGAAACACAGAACATCCACAGCTCTAGCAGCGGAGGAGAATGTGATCTAATAGTCACAGGTTCCAAAGCTGGAGTAAGATTTTAAGGTTTCTGCAACTTTGGTGCCAGGCAGGAGGGGCCCAAGTGACTTGGAGAATGCTTCTTAGGCTCATTATGCTTCTCAATCTTTGTATTTAGATTTTTTGAAGACATCTCAACCTTATTTGCTACTCTCTTAGAAGCACGGAAAGAAGAATATGGAAGGGGAATTTCTCATACTGTGGCAAGTAAAGGCTCCATAAGCACCAATTTATTTTGTTTTTCAATAAGTGATATAGTACCAAAAGCAGCAAATGGAACAAACCTCATCCAATTGGGAGGCCCTAATAAGTAAACACTTTTAGCATGGGCATCCAAATTAGGAATTTTGAGGCCACAACCCATATTCCTCTCAAATCCCCAGTTTTTCTGCCATAATACAACCAATAAAATCAACAGAAACTATTCATATTGCAAGGTTCAAATGGTACCTAAAATAAAACAAATGGTACCTAAAATGGAAGAAAAGGTCAAACAGGTACAAAACCAACAGAGAAAAGCAAAGAAGAGTAGGGCAAAGGAGGGGGTCACTAAGAAATGTAACAAAGGGGAAGACATAAAAAAATTAAACTTAGCTGTCGCAAGAGCACCCAATCGAGAGAGTAAGTCCAAAGCAAATGAGATTTGAGGAATATATTTTGCTACTAAGAGGGGAATTATGGAAGAGTGAGAAAAATGGCCAAAATATTAAAATTAGCTGTCACCCAACTAACTGAGCCTTGGATTCAAAGTCTGAGGGTGGCTGAAGTTGGAACCTAGTCAGTTCAAGTAACCAATCCATTGAGGGAGAGATGGTAGAGACATCAGACCAGAGGATTTGTGAGGGGAATGACCTTTTCTTGAGGCCTGCACTTTGTACTGTCCAACAACATCCAGAAAACTGAAGCCGGCTGCGACAAAGCAACAACCTCTGGTGAGGCCTGGTAAGAGATAGTACAGTACATCACTGCTGGCCTCCAGAGATGCTTCAACAGCTGGAGACAAGGAAAAAACTACATAATTGAGCTGGAGCTTACCAGAGGACATTTTTACACAGCCAGTATGCTTGCAGCTCTGCAGAACTGATGTGGTAAAGCCACTCAAACCTGGACACTTCCATGGAAACTAGTTTCCTAGAGATTTCCATATTTCCATTTTCCAGTGATACACTGGTTTATGAGTTTCAAACCTGGTAGAAGACCCCCCTTCCCTTGAGACATGAGGAAAGCACGCATCCATTGGCTCAGAGAATCAGGAACTTCTGGCACTCGAGGAAAGCTTTCCGTTTTTCTCCCCACTTTTGACAGTCATTCTAGGTACAGGAAATATGCTACTTGATCTTTCTCCAAACAGAACTAACAATGAAACTGAAGGGGAAATTATTTCTCAGTAAGTTGCAAAAGCCTAACACTATACAACAGGCTGCAAATAATCACAAAACTAATTTGAACACTTTTCACAAAAGGGTACTTACTGCTTTGGGAGTCACCTAAATACGAAAGTGATCATTGAATGCAACATGTCAACAAGCAGGAACTGAAGAGGGCATGGGCTGCTTTTTCCTTTCTGTTTATCATACTAACATCTCTGGGGAAAAGAGAAGAAACCCACCAGCTCTGGAAACCTCCAAGCTCTAAACGTAAAGCAAAAGTAGACCTCTACTTTGTTGTTGAACTCCCTGCTACAATAAACTATACTGTAGCAGCAATTCCTATGACGAACATCTAAATGTTCATTCTATTACATGAAATCAAAAATAATTTTATTTACTTTTAATGTGCCTGTTGCTATCTAAAACAAACATAAATAAGTAAAGTTTACATACACAGCTACAGATGATGTTATACACACACGAGTATATACTCAATATAATTTCACTTTTCTGTGCACAATGCAAAAATGTTACTGATCACAGAAAATAAGTTCCTAAGATTCATCCGCATTGCACACTACAGGGAACACCACTGTCAAACTATCTCAAAAGTGTAACTGTCTCAGTGCAAGTTAGAGCAACCCTACTCAAACACACAACCTTACAAAATGGTTCAATAAGTTCTACTGCCCTCCTCTAAAAACAATATTTTTCAAAAGCATTAATCTTTGGAATACAAATGAAATTCAGTTAGTGAGGACCTTCCCCCCCTTTTCAGGTTCACAATAACTGAAAGAACCTTTTTCAAAATGTTCCTGTTGACAGGAATGTTATTCCAGGTGAAATTAACCTGAATGATATCTTTTAAAAAGGCTCAAAAAATTGACTCTTAAGAAAACTAACACTCATGCTTTAAAGACAACTGCTGAAAACTGCAACTGCTGCTAAAGCACCTAATAAAGTAGTTGTATAATAACTTACCATAACAGTAGCTGTACTACTAATCACTGTTACAGTACTCCAAACCGTTGGGTTATTTCACCAATTAACCTGGATGTCCGACCGGGGTACAAAAGCCAAAACCCACCATAGGCCCATACATCTAACAGTCTTGCAGACATAAGGGTACATAAGCATACATACGAGTGCAAATCCTCACACTATCTCCAAACCAGTAAGCCTGAAGAGGCCTGAGAGACAAAATAAACCTGTCAGCTAACAGGAGGAGAAAGGGAGTAGAATTAGAAAAGAGGCAAATAGAGAGGGAAGGAATACTGTAACAGTGATTAGCAGGATAGTTAATATTATGGTTAGTTCTTGCACAATAGTACTATGTCCCTCCTTAGATCACTGCTGCCCCACTCAACAAACTGCTGGATGATTCCCAAAGCTTAAGTGTGTTAAGGGTGGATGGGAGAGAGAGAGAGGAGAAATTTTCTAGTAATACAAAGAGGACTGACCTGGCAAAGGCTGCTCAGGATCTAGAAAAATCATCCACTCTGTAATGTTTGGTGAAAGTAAGCACAGAAGATGAAGCACCTGATTGTACAACTGTTCTAGAGTCAATCCCCTTGTAAAAAGACTGCTGATGAGGACACTGTTCTAGGAGAATAAGCCTTTGATGGCGAGGGTATACGTTTACAACGTAGACTGCAGCAAATGGAAATGGATTTAGAAATCCACTTAGCAACAGTCTGCTTTGAAACGGTTTCCCAACATGGACTCTTGGAAAGAGAATCAATTGATCAAATTTGTGAACACCCTTGGTCTTATTCAAGCAGAATCTGAGCGGTCTGTGCACATCCAAAGAATGTAGAATTCCTCTCCCTTATTTTGTGGATTAGGGAAGAAAGTGAGAAGATTAATGGCCTGATTGGGAGACCGTTCATTTACTACTTTTGGTATGAAGAAGGAAATGGCCCTTAAAAAAAAAACTCTGTCCTTATGAAAATTAAGGAAGGGAGGGGTTGCCATAAGGGTCTGTAGTTCAGAGACTCATCTGGCACAGCTGGAAAACTACTCAAGTAAAGAATAAGACAGAGCTGGATGCTGCTGGTTTGAAAGCAGAGGGGGAGAGAGACTGTTTCTTCAGGCACAAAACCTAGGTTATAGGCAGTGGAGACAGCTTTCCATAGAAGTTTCACCTTTTAAGAACTGCTTTACCTCTAATTTGGCCAAAAGCAGTGGGTCAAGAGGTAGACACACAGATATGGCTGAACTGTGAGGATTAACAGATGAGTATTGTTAGGCCAGACTGCAACAGCTCACATAAATAACAGAGGGCCACTGGGGTATTAGTCTGAAATGGATCTTGATATTATGGATGACACCACATAGTAAATCTTTTCCCTTTTGCTATGTAGAATTTTCTGGCAGCACATTTTTTGCCTCCTGTAGAACTTTAAGCACATCATCAGAAAACTGGTCTCTAAAAAAGGGCCAGAATCCTATTATCCACAATATCAGGCTGCGGGAAGACAGGTTGGGATAAAGTAGTAAATCCTTCTGTTGTGTGAGCAATATGGACAAAAGCTTCTGCTGATGTCCTTTGGCTAGCTAGAAGGGGGGACCAGTGCTGCCTTGGCCAATAGGGAGTCACCAGTAAGATCTTTGGGTGTTTAGTAAGACCTTGTGAAGAAGAGGAAGTGGTAGGAAGGCATACAAGAACCTCCCTTTCCAAGGGAAGGACACTGCTTTCATTTTCCAAGCTTGAGGACAGTAGGTCCTGGTGCAAAGGAGCAGAAGTTGTTTGTTGTTCATCTTCCCTTCATCTGCTTAGAAAGTCTGCCAGTGGATTGTCCTGTAAGGAAATGTAAACCGCTTGGAGGGAGATGTGATTTCATGGCTTGCTCCCATACCAAAAGGGACAGTAGGCATAGCTGGTAAGATCTAGTGACCCCACCATGCTTGTTAGTGTACCACATAACCATTTTATTACCTTTGAACGCTCTTAATGGACCTGGTTTCCAAGAATGGGAGAAAATATGGAGAGCATATACTGGTGGCCTCATTTCCTGCAAATCAATGTGTTCTGATCTTAGAACTGTAGGCCACTGCCCCTGAACTTTCAGGCTGCCCATCCATGTTCACCATGCATCATCTGACGTATTAGCTCTGCTGAAGTGTTTGCAATTTGAAGGAAGACCAGAGTTTAGCTCTATTTGTGAAATTCACCATTGTAGTTTCTTTTTTAGATAAGGCAAGAGCAAAATGCGCGTGCTCAGATGATGAGAATGTTGGGGCCAGGAGGATTTCAGGTACCACTGGATCCTCCTCATATGGAATCGCAAAGGGAATGGGGTGCTACCATGAATCCCAGTGCCCTGAGGATTTCCACTGCAGTGTAGGATTGAAGAGGAAGAGGAGAAAGGAAGTAACTGTTTAGGCTTTGTGCTTTGTCTGGCAGCAGGAAGGCCTGCATGAGTTCAGAGCCTACTTTGCACCCCAAGAAAATATGGTCTTGGATTGGTTTAATTGTTGACTTTCTTACTGACTGTAAAAACCCAGGGCCTCAACTAGGGTGATGGTGATCTTGAAATGTGTCAAGAGTTCCTGCTGAGGAGGAGTATGTATTAACATCTCATCCAAATAAGGATTCCCAGAGTCCTGCCATAAGCTACTACTGGGATGAGGCACTCTGTGAAGATTTTGGGGGTTACAGAGAGTTCCAAAAAGCAGAGAACTGAAAGCGTGAGGAGCCAGTAGAAAATCTCCAAAATTATCTCTAGACAGGGTGAATAGGAATGTAGAAACAGGAATTCTTTAGGTCCAAAAACACCAAGCAGGCTTGGGAAAAGCTGAATGGAAGCAAAGTTTGAAAGGATAACATCCTGAAGGATGGAACAAGGGGAAAGGTGTTGAGGGTGGAGAGATGCAAACTTGGTCTTCCATCCCCTGCTTTTCTAGGGGATGAGGAAGAGTCTGGAATAGAACCTTTTTCCCCACACATGGAGGCACTGGATCTATTGTAACTTGTTCTAACAAGGTTTGAATGATGGGATAAGAGTAACTATACCAGATTTTGTAGAGGTGGAGGGATGCCAAAGAAAGGAGGAACTTCTTTCCAGGTCATTCTGTATCTCTTTAGAATGTATTTATTTTTATTTATTTTATTTTACATTTGTTGACCAGGCTAGTCTAACTGGACATATGTCCATTTTCAGTAGAGGCCCGGGGAGAAAAGCTACACAAAACAGTATTATTTATATTACGTGACATTTTACAATTGCAGGTACATTACAGATTTTTGCCATTCTTTACATTTCCTTGCATTTCTGCTTACAGAATCATAGTACATATCAGATATGGTTAGCCAAAGATATCTCTAATAACATTAGTTTAAATATAAAAGCACACTCTCTTTATAGTTAACAGTAAAGTAACTAGCAATTAGTACACAGAGATAAGTGAGGTAATTAAGTCAGGGTTAGCACAAGGGCATAACCAATGTCATTTAAGGTATGGTTGCAGTTTGTTTTTAAATAGTGTTATTGAGGAAAGGGATGTTAGATCACTGGGGAGGGAGTTCCAGGTTTTACCCACAGTATTAGAGAATAAAGAGTCACCAGCCATATTGTTAGTTTTACCTATTTGCACAAGTAGTTTATTTGATGAGCGTAGGGTCTTAGGGTTATTATAGGGGGTGATAAGGTTTGTAAGTATTGGTGTGTTACTAGGTTGATATAGGATCTTGTGGGCAACTGTTAATTGGTTAAACAGTAGAAGATTTGGCAACAACTCTAGCCATCCTAGTTGTTCAAGATTGTAACAATGATGGGTTATCAAAACAGACACAGTTGCAAATCTGTCAATATTATTGTAGGAGATAGCCAGCTTGTTTTTACACAGTTTAGCATATATAGGGGAGGCATAGAGAAGGGTAGAGATTAAGTGGGTACGGGGAATAGTGGCCCTGGCTAGTGGAGTCAGAAAGGGTTTGATCCTGTAAAGGGATCCAAATTTTTTGTTGACTGTTTTTAAAGTACTGTTAAATATGGGAATCAAAGGTAAGGTTGTTATCAATTAGTGCCCCAAGAAGTTTTGTAGTAGGATCAGGAGATATGATAGTACCACTGCTTGATGTAACAGTAAAGTTAAGTGGGGAGGCCCTACGGGTGGGAGTGAATAGTAAGTTTTGTTTTTTTTGGGGTTCAAGATGAGGCATCAGTGTAGAAGCCACTTCTCAACTGTAGTAAACACATTTTGGGCTAGGGACTGTAGGTCTGATGGAGAAGTGGTTAAGCATATTAACGTGGAATCATATGCATACTGGATACAGGTAGCTTGAGGTACTACAGAATGTTGGTCATTTACAAAAATAGAAAATAGGAGAGGGCCTAATATGGAGCCTTGAGGGACATCAAGGGCAATTGAGAGGTGGGAAGATAAGTCGTTCTCCCATAGTACAGCCTGTTGTCTGTTGTTTAAGTAGGATTGGAATCATTTTATAGCCAGTGCATCTAGTGACAGGTTTTTGAGTATGTTTATTAAGTGGTGGTTAACCATATTGAAGGCTTTAGAAAGATCAATAGAGAGGGATGAAGATAGTGTGCCATTATTGCGATTTTTGTTAATACAGTCAGAGGAAGATAAGAGAGCAGAGGTGGTGCTATGAAATGGCCTAAAACCATGTTGGCAGTTAGCTAGCAAGTTGTTTTCTACTAGGTAGTTTAACAGTTGTTTATGAATGCATTTCTCCATGATTTTTTGTCAGTGGAGATTATATGGCTGTAGGTATAGAGTTTGATAATTCATTAGAGTTATCAGCTTTATGCAGGGGGATAATATGTGAAGTTTTCCAGATTGATGGGATAGTTCCTTCAGTAATAGTTGTATCAATCAGAATGAATGAAAGCATCTCTTTGAAGTGATGAGTAGCCAGTTTTTAAGGATGAGTTGAGCCTTTTGAATAGGGAAATGGATGAAAGAGAGGTAGGGAGGGGGACAGAAGGTAGTCAAATGGACATATCTGGGTAAGGAAGGCCTACCAGATAGATTCCCTGTTAGGTTTGCCCTGGAATATTTTCTTAGGCATTTTCTTGGCTTTATGCGAATGCTTGGGTGCCCCAAGAGAAAATGAAGTGGGTTTTGCACGGTCACTCTTTTGGAATCTTATCACTGATGAATATGTCCTTCATAATTTTGCCTTATTTTTTGCGATGGTTTGAAAAACTGGCTGCATCCAAACCAAAGAAAAGGCTCCTGTTAAAAGCAAAAATCTGAATTTAGCCTTAATATCTTCTGGAAGTGGCTGAGAAAGTCTCCATGTGTTACCTCCTGATCACACAACCTATACCAAATGCACAGAAAGAGGCTTCTGTTTCATCACAGCTGCATTTAATGCTGTGTCTAGGTACCCGAGAGGCCTGAACCACCAAGGATAAAGCCTGTTTTATTGTTAGGTTCATCATGAAAGGATAAAGTTTTACATAAATGGCAGAAAATGAGTATTAATTCAAGTCTGATAATTCAGAGCTCCAAAGCCAGAGTGGAGGACATATAAACCTTTTTTCAGCAATCTGCCCACTGCCATGCTGTCTTTATCCAAAGGATGAGCAAAGGCAGGAGGTAGCAACTAAGAGGGCTTGTCTGTAGACATGGAGGGCACAGGGGGGGGGGGGTCTATCATTGGGTTTTTGTATGGAAATTTCAAGTGCTCAGGTTCAGTGTAAAACCTGCCAGGCCTTTTAGGTGCTGGTGGCTAGGAGTCTGGTCAGTGGAAATGGATGCAAAGGCATCCACAAGTCTCTAGAACAGGAAGTGCAGAAGCAGAGGTGCCATCTTCCACAGTATTTCTGTTGACCTTCAGAAATCCATTTATCTTTCCATTTAAAATGCTTTATATTAACAATAGCTTGCCCAAAAGAGTTCTTCATTAGGGGAGTTAGGAGAAAGTGAATACTCACCATCAGATGCCACTTGACCCAACAAATGGACTTGGGATGAAAAGGCTAAACAGTGTTCATAATAGTCTAATTCATCCTCTTCATCTTCAGAAGCAGCATCATATTGTCTCTTTTGTGGTGGAAGGAGAACTGGGAATAGTGGCAGGTCCTGCAAAGGATGGTGGCCTTACTACCATTATGGCCTTAAGCAGGCCTTGAGAAAAATCCACCCACTCCATTTTTTTTGGATGTTTGGACAGGCAGGAACAATTTTAGTTTTTTTTTTTTTTTTTTCCTAGGTGCAATGTCTACTTTGACTAACCACAGTTGCTCCAATTGCTGGCAAACTTTGATGAGTGATCCAGGAGGAACTGTGGTATGCTTTTAGGTCCTTCAGAAATAATTAAGCTGGGTTCCCTTTCGCATCAATATCTATAGCTTCAGTCATTTGGGATGTGTTAAAGTCGGATGCCACCTTTGCTTGGGTGAGGCACTTAAGGTGCTGAGCTTCCAAGTAGGAATTAAGAAATGAAAGTCGAGCTCTTACGGTCTGTGGAAAAAAAAAAAAAGGACCGACAGATCATACAATTTTTGTAGTTAAGCACTGCACCTAAACAGAAAAGGCACAGAGTGGAGATCTTTGTACAAAATCTGTCTACTGCAATCACTTTCCCCTCACAGAAGGTAAAGAAAGGATCCCCAAGGAGACACTTATCTGAACCTGTTAAGGCCAGCAAAACCAATGAACACGTGTACAGCAGACAGACACAGTTGGGAGACCTGCATTCGGACTGGCAGAGAGACAAGCGGAGGATTTATGCACATAAGTCTGCTTATGTATCCTCATACCTCTAGGCTTAGGTTATACTTCAGACGTATGGCTCTGTAGAAAGTTTTGGCTTTGGTACCCTGGTCAGTCATTCAGGTTACTTGGTGAAATAAACCAACAGGCTGGAATACTGCAACAGTGATCTAAGGAAGGGCATTTTATTTAGTCACACTGTTGACAACAGTTTTGCTGTTCATATATAAATAGAAGTTATGTTCTTACCATAACGTTCCATGTTAGTTGTCTTCTTCTCGCCTTCTTCTTGCTGGATGGGTTCGGAGCCGACCTCGGCTCCGACTCGGCCACTCTAAAAGCTCGAGAGTTGGTTCCACCGGCTCGAGGCTCCCCTTATATCCCACAATGCTAGGCGAGAGTTACCTCAGATCTCGTTTGTAAGCTAACCCCAGCTTATAATAGTAATAGAACAACTCTAAAAGAATCCACCTCTAACAACAGGGAGCAAGAAAGGTGACCTACATCCTGAATCAGGAAATATGCAAACAGCATATGCCTAAGAAAAGAGGTGGTAGAAAGAGAGGTCACAATCACAACTCCTCTAGGTCTGTCCAGGCCAGGGGGAAGGAGGGTGGGACGCAAGAAGGAGGCGAGAAGAAGATAACTAACATGGAACGTTATGGTAAGAACATAACTTCTATATGTTAAGTTGTCTATCTCGCCTTCATTCTTGCTGGATGGGACCGCGTCCCTAGCACCTTGTCCCGGGTGGCCTAACGGAACAGACTCCTGAGAACAGTGGAACCAAAGTTAGCTCTATGCCTAGAAGCTAAATCCAACTTATAATGAGAAATGAAAGTGTGAGGAGTAGCCCAAGTAGCCGCTGCACAAATGGTATCAATAGGCAGTCTGTCTTGGAAGGCTAAAGAAGTAGCCAAAGCTCTGGTAGAATGGGCCTTAGGTTTATTAGGCAGCTTTTGGTGTCTAATCTCATAAACAAGGGTAATCAGAGATGTAAGCCATCTAGATAATGATAACTTTGAAACTGAAAGTCCTTTTCTGCTTTCTGCCTAGGAGATAAACAGTTGGTCAGATTTTCTGAATTGTTTTGTTCTATCCAAATAGTATCTCAACTGACGATGAACATCTAGCCAGTGTAATTTTTGTTCAGACCTATTGGAATATTCTGGAAAAAAGACAGGGAGGTCAATGCTTTGATTTAGATTTGAAGTCGAGACTACCTTAGGCAAGAAGGATGGGTTGGTTCGTAAGGATACCCTGTCCTTATGGAACAATAGATAAGGAGGTCGACAGCTGAGTGCATGAAGTTCTGAGACTCTTCTAGCTGAAGTAATAGCTACCAGAAAGAGAGTCTTCCATGATAGCAATTTTAAAGAACAGGAGGCTGCAGGTTCGAAAGGGGGTAGAATCAAAGAAGTAAGAACTAAATTTAGGTCCCAAGGAGAAGGAGGATTTCTTATAGGAGGTCTAAGAAGAAAAACTCCTTTCAAAAAGGCTTTGCAAAGCTTGTGGGACATTAAGGCAGAGTCAGAAATACCTACATGAAAGTTAGAGATAGCTGCCAATTGAACTTTAAGAGTAGAAGGGGATGAACCTGCATGGAAGAGTTCAGCTAGAAATTCAAGGACTATTTGGATGGAAGCAGTGAAAGGATCTATGTCCCTTCCTTGAGCCCAATATGTGAAACGTTTCCACTTACTCAAATAAATCTTCCTAGTGGAAGATTTATGGGAAGCTATCAATATATCTCTAACAGAGCGAGATAATTGAGGAAGCCTGGCTAATGTTGGAACTGGAGGAACCAAGCAGTGAGGTTCAGAGAGGGGAGGGAGCGATGTAACTGACCCGATTGATGGATCAACAGGTCTGGAACTAGGTCCAGATGCCAAGGTCGCTCCAGTAGAAACTGATGAAGAAAGGGGAACCACACCTGTCGAGGCCAGTAAGGAGCAATGAGGATCAACGAGGCCTTCTGAGCGATAGCTTTCTGTATCACCTGAGAGATTAGTGGGAAGGGAGGAAATGCATACAGAAGTCCCCGGGGCCAAACTTGGACTAGAGCGTCTCTGCTGGGTTGGCCTGGTAAAGGGAATAGAGTGAAATAATGTCTGCACTTGCTGTTTTGGGGAGTAGCAAAAAGATCGCAGCAAGGCTGACCCCACTTGAGAAAAATCTCTCTCACAACAGAGTCTTTCAGAGACCACTCGTGAGGCATGAGGATAGCTCTGCTCAATTTGTCCGCTATTTGATTGGACTTCCGGGATGTGCTTTGCTATCAGAAAACGCTGAGAAGAAATCGCCCATTGCCACAATCTGAGAGCTTCTCGACACAGGGTAGGACCTGGTTCCGCCTCGTTTGTTGATGTACCACACTACAGACATATTGTCTGTCTGGATTGCAATCGTTCCCAAGGGAGAGAGTCTTGAAGGGCTTGCAACGCTAAAAGCACTGCTCTCATCTCCAGAACATTTATGTGCAAGTGGCATTCGTCTGGTTGCCATATGCCCTGGACCGTCCTGCCCTGATAATGCCCCCCCCACCCGATCAGGGAGGCGTCCGTTGTCAAAGTAGCAACCGGAGGGGGGGGAACAAATGGTCTTCCCAACCAGAGCTGAGGGAAGACATCCACCACATGAGATGATTTCTGCACGTCTGCGTGATCATAATGGTATGGGACATTGGAAGTTGCTGGTATGACCATTGTGTAAAGAGCATCCATTGAAGGATTCTCATGTGGAATCTGGCTAATGGAAGCAGAGGTATGGCAGCCGCCATAATTCCCAACACTTTCAGAACTAACCTGGCTTTGATTCTGTTGTTGTTGAAAAGGAGTGAGACCAGTCTGTCTATGTCTGTTGTTATTCTCTGATCTGTTAGCCTCGCAGACATGTTTACTGTGTCTAGATTTGCGCCTATGAAGGTAATAGTACGACAAGGCGACAAAACAGACTTTTCGCAATTTATTGAAATGCCTAACTTTTGACAAATGCGAAAGGTGTAATCCCTGGCCATCAGAAGGAGATGCTTGGTGGGGGCTGTGAGGAGCCAGTCGTCCAAATATGGAAACACCTGGAATCCTTGTCGTCTCAGGTGAGAAGCTACCACTGCCATGCATTTGGTAAACAGCGGGGCGGCAGTGGTGAGACCAAAGGGCAGGGCCCTGAACTGAAAATGACTGGTTCCCAGCCTGAAGCGGAGGAATCTTCTGGAGCGTCTGTTCATTTTTATGTGATAGTACGCATCCTGAAGGTCTATAGAGCACATCCAGTTTCCTTTTCCCAATAGGGAAGGATGGATTGCAGCGTGACCATCCGAAATCTTGTTTTCTTGACTGATCTGTTCAAGATACTGAGATCCAAAATTGGTCTCCAGTCCCCTGTTTTCTTTGGAACTAAAAGAACCTTGAGTAGATTCCGGATCCTTGCTGGTCTGCTGGAACTGGCTGAATTGCTCTTTTGCAAGCAGTTTTGAAATTTCCAAAACCGCTAGATCCCTTTGCGGTGGAACATCTGGAAGGGATTTTTGATTGTTTCGAATGCTAAGAAAGGGGATAGAATAGCCTTCGAAATGATACGACTGTACCCATTTGTCTTGAGTCAGGGATAGCCAGGCTTTTGGGTACAGTGACAACCTTCCCCGACTGCCTCCGAAGGTGGGCAGCCGGGCAACACCTCAGGGATGCTGAAAGGGCTTATCAGAAGGCTTCTCGATTGCCCTGGTTCTGCGGAGCCCCTGCCTCGAGGGCGGCGTCTACCATTGTTATTCCCGCCTCTGCCTCTGGCGGGTAACGACTTTGTCGTCAGGCGAAGTCCCTTGATTTTGTTTACTTAACCACATTTTCCCACTTTTCTGGCCTTTGGGGTAAGGCCTAGAAGGAGTAGAAAAACGGACTCAGACGGCAGAAAGAGTCTTGCCATCAGTCTCGCACCTAGTCAAGGTTTCTTTCACTTGAGGACCAAAGAGAGATGATCCATCAAACGGGGAGTTAGTGAAAGACGTCTTGAAAGGGTCCGCAAAATTGCATAGCCGCATCCAGGCATGCCTACGTAAGGCCACACCTGTCCCTGCGGCCCTACTCGCTCCATCAGCCGCATAAGAAAGGAGGCGCATGGAGGAGTTGGCTATGGAGTTAAGGGTAGCCAGCTGAGTGTTCATTTTATCTTGAAAACCCACAGCTGTAGGATCCTTCAACATGTCACTCGCTTCTTTAATCAAGTCTCTTTGAAGACGAGTGAAATGGCACAGGTAGTTCAGCGAACGCATAGTAAATGTCGCTGACGAAAACATCCGCTTCCGCACCTGTCCATGGACCTAGATTCCTTGTTAGGTGGATGGACAGGTACTGAAGGATCAGCTAGTTCCTTCTTAGTGGCAGCAGCTACCACCATAGCATCCACAGAGACTCCTTTTGTCAAGAACTGCTTGTCTGCTGGTGCCGTTATGAATTTGGAGGGTCTCCTGGGAGTGGGATCTACTGAATCAGGAGCCGTCCATGCCTTTTTAGCAACCACATGCATGAGGGGGTCAAAGGGGGATACCCAGGAGGTGGAAGGGCGAGAGCCAAACGCCTCAAGATATACAGATTCATCCTCTGAAGGGTTAAGGGCTGGCCAATTTCCCCTCTGCTTCAGGATCTCTAGAATGTCTGCAAAAGAGACATCTTCAGAAGGGGAATGGGGAACCCTCGGAATCATCTAAATCTGTATCAGATGTGATTGACTCAGGTGAGTCAATGTGTTTCCTCTTACACTTCCTCTTCCGAGGGGGCTCTTCTGCCAAATCAGGAGAGGCCTCGGAAGAGGATGAAATCCCCACAGGGGGTTCCTGAGGAGCTGGCTCTCTGCGGTCCGGGATGAGGGAGTGAGTCGACTTGACCTGAGGCACCGTAGAAGGAGGGGAGGACAGCGCCGACTGTGGAGTAGAGCCAGGCTCTAACACACTCCGCATGACCTCGAAAGCACCCCTGTCAGGCAAAGCCACAGGTCCCCACTCCGAGAAGCTGAGAACCCCCCTCGGCACCGACAGTGATGGCTCCGAGGCCGATGTCGGAGCCGAACTCACCAGCGCCGAAGCTCCGAGAGGAAGAGCGGGGTTGGACAAGGGTCCGATGCCACTCACCCCCTCGGAGCCGACGATGGAAGTCCGGTGCCGAGATTCTTCTAAGGAAGAAATCGGAGCCGATGATGGAGCCGAAGACAATTGTATCGGCTCCGACGCTACCACAGTCTCGGTTCCGACGACCCGCCCGAGCTCAACGGAGTCGGAGGAGGAATATATTGATGGACAAGGGCAGGCATCGACTGATGAGTCGGGCTCTGAAGCATCTGGGCTAGTGCCTCGGACTTAAGAAGTCGACTCACTACCCTCTGAAGGTCATGATCCGATAGCCTCGATGACCTAGAGGAATGAGATTTATGACTCCGTTCAGACAGCAGGGGAGATCCTGGAGCCGAATGAACGGAGCCAAGGGACGGTGACCTGGACCTCTTCCTCGATGTCGGTTCCGAAGATCTGGACGGAGCCGACACGGAACCTCTATAACCTCGGCTCCAGCCGGAGCCGAGGAACCACAGAAACTGTGGACTGAGACTCATCGGCTCCAGCCGGAGCCGATGTAGGCGGAGGTTTAGAAGCCTTAGGTCTCGGCTCAGTTGCTGGAGCCGAGGACCTAGATGCCTTAGAGGGCTTCCCAGAGACAGAAAGGGAATCCTCCGGCTTAAGAAGACCCCTCAGGATCAACTTATTTTTTCTTTCCTGCAGGACCCTGGGGCTGAAGCCGTGGCATACAGCACAGGAGTCCTGCAGGTGCAAAGGCCCCAGGCAATAGACACAAGAAGTGTGACCGTCTGTCAGAGACATTTTCTGACAGCACGCATCACACTTCTTGAAGCCTGAGACCTTTGTGTCTTTAGACATCCTAAACAAAAAGTGTAATCACACACACTCAACAAACACACTGATTACACTAAACTACTTTTAAACTCAAAAAATAAACAATTAACTAAAGTTTACCAAGAGTAAGACACTCACACACTAGGGGATGGAGAAAGGCCAGAAGGCCCGAGAGAGAACTTTAAAAGTTCTTTGGAAAAAAATTGGGATTTTCGGAAAAAGGGGTAGAAAAATCCACTACACTAAGGGAGATATATTTAAACTCAAAAATATAGGGTTTAAAGTGATCTAATTTTACCAAAATTACACTTACCAACAAGCCGGTAGAAAAACCAACACCTCGATGCTGTAGCGGCAAACGAGATCTGAGGTAACTCTCGCCTAGCATTGTGGGATATAAGGGGAGCCTCGAGCCGGTGGAACCACCTCTCGAGCTTTTAGAGTGGCCGAGTCGGAGCAGAGGTCGGCTCCGAACCCATCCAGCAAGAATGAAGGCGAGATAGACAACTTAACATCTAGTTATTACCTACTGCATCATGTTACCATCTGGGGTCTGTATCAGAAGATAGAAGTTTCAAAACTTCGAATCTGATACGGTCGACACCATATGATCGAAGTCTTGAAACTTCAAATCTTTTAATGGAAATCTCTCTACAGTATG
Organism: Protopterus annectens; assembly: GCF_019279795.1. Lineage (NCBI taxonomy): Eukaryota > Metazoa > Chordata > Ceratodontiformes > Protopteridae > Protopterus > Protopterus annectens. Next base: position 463,969,089 of record NC_056733.1, read on the forward strand.
GAAAGGGAAGATTTCCCTTTTCTGCACTGCAATACGATCTCAAAGTTGGCATATTTAAGTAGCGGGGGGTGAAGGGGGAACTTTCCCCGCTGCTTAGAGCATTTAAATGGTTTGTTTTTGTAGGTTGTTGTGTTTTATTACATTTTCAACGTTTCAAGACTTCGATTATATGGTGTAGGCCATATCAAATTCAAAGTTTTGAAACGTCGATAATGTAATATAGACTCCCCATATGCACCTTACGCTCTGCATTACATTTACAAAGTATACTGATGCTACCAAACAATTTCTTCACCTCACAATGTACGCTCGGGCTCACTTTGTTCTCCCACCTTACCCCCAATTCCCACCCACCCCCACATTTACATTTATCTTTACAACTAACACGTCCCACCTCATTACCCAATCACGTACATCTACCCATATCATCGAACTCTCCTCCTAAGCCCCTCCCTTAATTAACTCCACTGTACTACTACTCATGTCAGTGATACAGCAACTATCACTCCCAAACCCTACCCTGTACAAAGACTACAATCCACTCATCTTATTAACATGTTACTAGTACATATTACTTCCATAATTGTACTACTTACATTTTCTCTCTTCACCTCTTACCATACCCACCTAAAGGTAACCCCACATTATGCAGGTACTACTGCCTTTCTTCATAAGTACATTCAATCTTACTTTTCTATCTCTTCCTCTACCCTTACCCCATCACCCACCGACTACTCTTGTTTTAAAAATACTACCTCACCCCAAATATCATCAACCCTCCCTAAAATTCAACAGACAAATCACAAAACTCCTGCAGTCCATTCTCTACACTGCCTCTAAATTATATCACTCTGGGGATATTAATCCCAACCCTGGACCAACAACTACTACAAACCTACCCCTCTGCAAATTCCCCTTCTCCTCAATAGTCTATATCAACTTCTTAGGAAAACTATTGACCTACTGTTTCTAAATATAAACTGTAAAAGTATCCCCAACAAAATCCATGACCTGCAAGCCTATCTTTCTTTATACCTGCCAGACATAGGTTCATAGATAGGTACTAGGCTATTGGCCCTAGGGCCTATATAAGCCTAGCCTAACGGTACCCTGGCTTTTGCCACCCAAGAAAATTATTTTCCTGTGCCCCTGTCAAGCAGAGCCACAGAAGTGATCCCCGGAGTGAATGTCTTATCTCCTATCCAATCATCAAGATATTTCTTGAAGAGTGCTAATGAGCAGCTTTGCTTGCTATACATAGGTAGTTTGTTCCAGAGTTGGGAAGTCTCTGGGACAGAAATCTATCCCTCCAGCATGTTCTGTTGAATGTGGTGAAAAGGTTTAGGTCCCTAGAGCATGTAGCTCGGAGGGATTGGGATTTCTTTACATGGAGCATGTCCAACAGCTCTGGGTTTGACATAGCTTTGTACGTTAGATGAGATCACCTCTGAGTAGGCGATATGTGACAGAGTAAAGCTGGTGGTTTTTGAGACAGTCTGCGTAGGGCATCTGTTTGAGGCCAGTAAATCTCTTTGTGAGGTATTTCTGTGGCCTTTCCAATTGTAGATGTCTTGTGAGGTACAGACCAAAAGGGGCATTGTACTCTATAATGGATCTAATGAGTGATGAGTAGACAGAAACAATGACCTCTTTTTTCCTAGATGAGAAACTTTTTGTGATGGTGTGCCACGTAGAAGGATTTCCTGACTACTGTGGCAATGTGATTATCAAAGGAGAGACTACTGTTCACCTGTGTCCCAAGGTATCTTATCACACTTTTGTTAAGTAGACTACTGCCTTTATGGTAGTTCATGGGTACAGAGTTTTTACCAAAAGGCATGACAATGCACTTTTTGGCATTGAGCTTCAGGCCATGGCTTTGACATCAGGCATCCGTCTCAGTGAGGCCCTTTTGTAGGATGTCCACATCATTAGGAGTCTTGATTATGGCTCCAAATTTGCAGTCATCTGCGAACTTTGTTAGCCAAAGTCCGTCTGTGTTAGCCTGTACTTCAGAGAAGTAGATACCAAACAGGAGAGGACCTAGGACTGAACCCTGTGGTACTCCACTTGTCAATGTTCTGAAGTTGGATTTAGAGTCTGCTACTTTCACAGTGTGGGTTCTGTCAGTGAGCCAGTTGGAAACCCATCTTGTGACATAGGGATTTATACCTAGTTTAGTGAGTTTATCTATAATTCCAGAGTGGGGGGATGGTGTCAAAAGCCTTGGGGAAATCTAGATAAGCAGTGTGAACCACCTTACCCTCATCTACAGCTTTGGTGACTGCATCGAGGAGACATGATCTGCCTTTTATAAACCCGAACTGGGTAGGGTCCAGAGTTTGGAGATTACCAATGTGATTGTTTATAAGTTCCATGATGATACATTCTATGGCCTTGCAGACCAGGCTCGTCAAGCTAATGGGGCAGTAGTTCCCGGGGTCCATAGTGGCTCCCCCCTTGTAGAGTGGGATAACCGTTGCTGTGCGCCATTCAGCAGGCACAAAGCCTGAGGTGAGGCTATGACTGAACATGCTACTTAGGAGGGGTGCCAGTTCGTTCTGTAGTTCGTGTAAAACGCAGCCTGGGATGTTGTCTGGTCCCATGTATGCTATAAACTTATAAACAAAGACATTGGTAATCTCCAAACTCTGGACCCCACCCAGTTCGGGTTTGTAAAAGGCAGATCATGTCTCCTACACCTGATAGACGTCTTTGAAGCAGTCACCAAAGGCGTAGACAAGGCTAAGGTGGTTCACACAGCCTATCTAGATCTTGCCAAGGCTTTCGACACCATCCCCCACTCTGGAATTACAGATAAACTCACTAAACTAGGTATAAATCCCTATGTCACAAGATGGGTTGGCAACTGGCTCACTGACAGAACCCACACTGTGAAAGTAGCAGACAACAAATCCGACTTCAGACCAGTGACAAGTAGAGTACCACAGGGTTCAGTCCTGGGTCCTCTCCTGTTTAGTATCTACTTCTCTGAAGTACAGGCTAACACAGAAGGTCTTTGGCTTATGAAGTTCGCGCATGACTGCAAACTAGGAGCCATAATCGAAACTCCTGACGATGTGGACATCCTACAAAAGGGCCTCACTGAGACAGATGCCTGGTGTCAAAGCCATGGCCTCAAGCTCAATGCCAAAAAGTGCATTGTCATCCCCTTTGGTAAAAACTCTGTACCCATGAACTACAACATAGGCAGTTGTATACTTAGCATCGAAAGTGTGATAAAAGACCTTGGGACACAGGTGGACAGTAGTCTCTCCTTTGATAATCACATCGCCACAGTAGTCAGGAAATCCTTCTACGTGGCACACCTCATCACAAAAGGTTTCTCATCCAGAAAAAGAGAGGTCATTGTTCCCCTCTACTCATCACTCATTAGACCCATTATAGAGTACAACGTCCTTTTTGGTATGTACCTCACAAGACATCTACAACTGGAAATACCTCACAAAGAGGATTACTGGCCTCAAACAGATGCCCTACGCAGACCGTCTCAAAAAACTCCAGCTTTACTCCATCGCATATCGCCTCCTCAGAGGTGATCTCTGCCTAACATACAAAGCTATGTCAAACCCAGAGCTGTTGGACATGCTCCACTTAAAGAAATCCCAATCCCTCTGAGCTACACGCTCTAGGGACCTAAACCTTGTCACCACAATAAACAGAACATGCCAGAGGGATAGATTCCTGTCCCAGAGACTTTGCATACTCTGGAATAAACCACCTATCTATATCAAACAAAGCTCCTCATTAGCACTCTAAGAAAAATCTTGATGATTGGATGGTAAATAGGAAATTCACCCCGGGGATCACCTCTGTGGCTCTGCTCGACAGTGGCACAGAAAAATTACTTTCTTGGGTGGCAAAAGCCAGGGTACCTTTTTGGCTGGGCTTGTATAGGCCCCCAGGGCCGATAGCCTAGTACCTACCTATGAAACTATGATTCCAGGCACAAAATCTTTTCCATTTTGCAGCATAAGATTTTCTAGTAGTAGGCCTCCTTGCCTCTAAAATGATATCCATCACTGATTTACTGAGGGATGGTAGAGGAGAGATTAGGTAATTAGCCAGGCTGTTAGGTTCAGGGTTTTTGATGCTGAGGGTGCAGAATCTGGTTCTCCTGCTGAGACAGCAGGGAAGGAGTCTGAGGCTGGTGCCATGGGCCCAAGCATGACACACTGCGCAAGAGGGGGTACACACCAGTGTTGGTGTGGACAGTCTGGTGCAATTAAAATAGTCATTGGCTTGTCCTGTTTGATCTTTAGTAGTACCTTTGAGAGCAGAGGAAGAGGAAGAAAGGCATAAACTGAGGAAGGATAGAGCATCCACTGTCCAAGATAGCTTGTGGGGAATCTTTGTGCAAAATTTGTCCAATTGATGGTTCTGGGGGAGGCAAACAGGTCTATATCTAGGCTTGCGCACTTGCTTGTCAACATGTTGAAAATCCTTGGTTCCAGTTTCCACTCGTGTGGGTCCATGAGCTTTCTGCTTAGTCCATCTGCCGGTGTATTTAGTTTCCCTGGCAGGATTTGAGCTTGTAGATTTCACTTGGTAGCTCAAGGCTGTGTTCCACAATGCCATGGCTAGTCTGCAGAGTGGGTAAGAATGTGTACTCTCCTGCTTATGTACCACATGACAGTGTTGTCTGTTTTTACCATTAGTTGTCCTGGAAGAATGTGGTCCTTGAAGGCTGTCAGCATTCTGTACAGCTAACATTTCCTTTTGATTTATATGCAGGTGCATTTGACTTGGGTTCCATTTGCCCTGAATGCACTTCCCTGCCAGGTGAGCCCCCCATGCATAGTCTGATGAGTCTGTTGAGGTTTGGGCGGCAGGGTGTAGTGTGAATGGTAGTCCCCTGTTTTGGTGGCAGGCCTCTGCCCACCAAAGGAACTCTAGGTGTAGGCAAGGTATGATTGGAATTATTGCTTCTAGATCCTGTGCATGTTGACACCATAGGCTTTTGAGATACCATTGTAGTTTCCTCATATGCAGCCTTGCATATGGAATTAGAAGAATGCAGGAGGCGGCCATGAATCCAAAGGCTTGCATTATTTGCCTTGCAGATAGCTGTGTTTTTGTGGCCACTTGTTTGAAGTAGGTTGTCAAATGAATCCGTTTCTCTGGCATGAGGAATGCCATCTGAGAAGATGTATTCAAGCTTGCTCCCAGGAATATAATTTGTTGACAGAGTAACAGGTGTGATTTCTTTTCGTATATGGTGTACCCCAGACAAGTCAGCACCCTTTGAACAAAGGCCAGATGATTCAAAAGTATGTCCTGACTGTTTGCCTGAATTAGACAATCGTCCAGGTATGGGTTTATCTGAATATTTCTTTGCCTGCAAAACGCAATGACTGGAGCTAGGCACTTTGTGAATACCCTGGGTGCAGTAGATAAGCCAAAGGACAGTGCAGAGAACTGATAGCGCATGCAGCCTGCTTTGAAGCGTAGGTATCTTCTGCAAGACTCCCTGATAGGGATGTGCAGGTATGCTTCTTTTAAGTCTAGTGTTGCCAACCATGCATCTTTGTCTAACATAGGAAGTAGCTGGTGAAGAGTCAGCATTTTGAATTTGGTAATCACCAGAAAGGTGTTTAAAGTAGAAAAGTCCAGGATAGGATGCCATGTATTGCCTTTTCTGGGTACCAGGAAAAGTCTCGAATAAAAACCTTGCCCCTTTTCCTCTTCTGATACCAACTGAATAGCCCCCATGCTTGAGAGAGAGAACTAGATTTTGGGCCTCTGCCCACTGATTTGGGGGTAGATCTGGCCACCCACTTGGTGTTGGAAATGTGTGGAAGTGAAATCTGTATCCTTGGGACACTACATTTAAAATTCATTTGTCCTGGGTAATGAGTTCCCAGTTTTTGGCCCGCAGACCAATCTTTCAGCCTAAAGGAGCATTCTGTTGGGGAAGTGCTTGGAAGTTTTAAAAGCAAGTCACTGAGACAATTTTCCATAGGGGGGAGTCTTACTACTCCCAGATTTGGGTGCAGAAATCCCCCACTGCTTAGTCTTGTGTGTCCTCTGGGACTGGAATCTGGGGGGTTCTGCTGTGTCTGGGTTTGGCTTGAGAAGACCTGGAAGGGGCTGGAAAGTTTCCATAGATTTAGCTTTATCGTCCATCTTTTTAAGAACTTCCTCAGCTTTGTTGCCAAACATGCGGTCCTGATTTAAGGGAGCATTCAACAGTTTTGCTTTAACATGATCAGGCAAAGACTACTCTTTAAACCAAGCATGCCTTCTGAGCACAGACCCAGTACCAGCAGCCTTGCAAGAGGCCTCTAATGAAACAAATCCACACTGCAAAGTATGTTTACCAAGTTGTTCAGCAGAATGCATTAAATCCTGTAATTCTTTACTTTCAGCACAGTCAAGAATCAACAATTTTCTGTTTAAGCAACCCAATAACATGTTGTTGATACTTTAACATATGAAACTAGCAGTTTAAAGCCCTAATGGCCAAGGTTGCAGAAGTGTAAACCTTTTTACCCCATCTATCCAGTGCCCTGGAGTCTGTATCAGAAGGGGTAGGATTTTTAGAAGTAGAAGCCTTAATGCCCTTGGGTCCCTGTGAAATAGTCTCTGCATCCGCAACAGGATTTTTAAAAAGAAACTTGTGTGAATCAGGAACCCTGCAATATCAGTCAGGTTTTCTGGGAGCAGGAGTTAAATAATCAGGGGCCAAACTAGATTCTGAAAAGGCATCAACAATGTCTAGTACAGGAGGTATAGCTAAAGGCCTATGCTGAGGCAGGAGTAAGAAATCCCTAAACCTCTTTTTTGAATCAGAAAAATCCTGGCTTTCCCAGTGGAAATGCTCCCTTAGAGTATGCAAAGTTTCACCAAAAGAAAAATCCTCTGGAGGGGAAGCAGAGGGAATACAGTCCTCTGCATCAGACTCCTCATAAGTAGATAAGGGCAAATCCAGATCATCAGAAGAATCAGAAAAATAAGAGTCCTGTTCAGAAGACTCATAAGCAATTTCAGTCATAGATCTCTTAGAAGGGGGAAGGTTAGCTTCCCCTGATTAAAGTTATAAGATCTTCAGCCATTCTTATCATTTGTTTTTTAGGCATAGAGGCCTGAGCATGTGGCCTGGGCATCGGTTTCTTAGGCATGGTTCGAGATTTAGGCCTAAATGAAGAAGGAGGCGTTGGTTTAATATGCAAATCTGTAGTCTTGAATACACCCTCAGAAGCAGGTGCCTGCACAGCCACTCCGGACCCATCCAAGGTAGAGACATCCGCAGATTCCAAAGTTGAAGAATCTCTCGGCATACCAGACTCCGAATGGGTCTCAGTAGAGGCCTGCGAATCAGAAGTAGCTGGTATCAGGGGCTGCGAAAGCACCTCACTCAGTACTGGCGAACTGGTGACTGGCTTAGGAGAAGCGTCATCAGCAGCTTTGGACCTAGGCGGCCTGTCTCTGTCTTTATCTTTGTGTTTTTTCGGAATCCCGGTAGTCGGATGACTAACCGACGACATTTCTGGATAATTAAACCGAGAACCGAAATATTTAGAGGTGAAAATATACAGACGATGGATAGTGTGCTGATTAAATAAAGCACAAAACTGACAGCAAGGTATGTCGCGGTCAGGACCCAGGCAAGGAATACAGTATGAATGAAAATCTTTGTGAGGTATTTGCTTTCCACAAGTAATGCAATTATTAACTTTTACTGACATCGGTAAGGAGCAAGAAAGTTTCCCCAACGGGGTACTTAGCTTTAGTTAAAGACTTTGGTTCTGAAATTCGAAAACGAAAATTTCAGGAGTTGGACGACCGGCACTTGCGAACTGCTTCTGCTTCGGACACAGCACATTAAGAAAGACTGGTGTAATGGCATCGGCTGCATGTTTTATACCCCTGACGACCTGACGTCATGGAAGAAAGGACAGCATCTGACGCAGGACCCAAGACTTTGTTAATCAGGCCGACTAAGGGCTACTGCAAGCAGATAACCCAAATGTAATGACTGCAACAGTGAAACACGAAGAACATCTTTGACCCCATCAATTTCACAGTAGAACAAACATTGCAATTGGGCACCCCTGAAATACCTGGAATTAAATGAGGCAGTTACTTACTTTAATAACACCTTCTTAAATGTATTGGATCTTCACGCCCACCCCCCTATAAGAACCAGATCTAATCCCACTCCATGGCTTACCAAAGAAACAAAAGTCCTCCACAAAGCTAAAGATAAAGCATGGGATCACTGGAAAACTGTTAAGTCCTCAGCTGCAAAACAAAAATATCAGGAGCTTAGGAAATAAAGCATAGAAACTAGTAAAACTTGACAAAATTAATTAGTACTACAATCTTCAAATCAAGCACCAAAACTACCCTCAAAAATTTTGGGCACCCATTAACAAATTACTGCTACCAGGCAAATCTGTTACCCCCCTCTCCCACCTTAGTAAATAACTCTGACAGCATTCCCACTCAATTTAATAAATTTACTGAAACAATACTGATCCTAGCCAACCAACAGAAAAGATCAACACACACCCTTCCTCTGAACCCATCACTACTCCCATAAGAAATAGCTCCTTCAAATTCCAGTCAGTTTTTACAGATAGGATAAAAAAGTACATCAAAAAACTTAAACCCACTACTCTAGCTGCTGACAAATTGCCAGGGGAAGTCTTAAAAATTGCTGCCGATGCAGTGGCCTACCCTATAGCCATTCTAATTAACAGATCCCTCTCAGAAGCCACCATCCCAGAGATATGGAAAATATCTCACATAATCCCCCCTACATAAAGGATGTAACTCCACAGAGCTTACAAACTATCGACCTATAGCAATTCTATCCTCTCTAGCAAAAATCCTTGAAAAGTGCACACACTTCCAAATGATTCACTACTTACACACACACACAGGCTCTTATCAAACACCCAGCACGGCTTCAGACACTTCCATAGTACCACCACTGCCTTATTGTCCTTCTCCAATACAGTAAACTCTCATAGAAATGCTGGTAAATTTGTTTCTGCCACTTTTCTCGACAATGATCTTGAGTGTTTGGATGACATTCAGGATTTTCCCATGCCTCGACGCTCGGAAAGAATAGCCAAATGCAGACAAGGGATAAACAAGACTTACAGCAGGGTTGTGAAGCAGAATCAGACTTAAAACCAATGGTAGATAGTATAGAACAGATTCAGAGTGTTGAAAATATTAAGTACAGTTTGGATGGTTTCAACATATACAACTATTCTAACTTTCCTATTACTAAGGATATATTTTCATTATTTTCGAAGGGATTTAAGTTTGTACCAACCCACGTGCCGGACATAGCTTCAGTCATGATTGACCTGCAGTTGTATCTTAGGAAACTAAATTTGAATCTTATACTGTCAGACAAAACAAATAAGGGTGAATCCACCAAGGTATTAAAGAAAAGTAGCATGTTCAACCCCCCATTGCATCCACTTATAGTGGCATATGAGAAATTAGTCAGGGAAGATTTATATAAAACCTGGGGTGAAAAAAGGAAGGTTTTTAACAACTTGAACACTCAAGAAAAAAACATCCTTGACAGTATCAGAAATAATAGGGATATAAGAATTATGACCCCGGACAAAGGGGGTGGGGTGGTTATTTATGGTATAGAAGAATACAACAATGATATGCAGAATATTCTATTCCAGGAGGATAGATATTCTTTATGCTCTAAAAATGAAATCAATATTTCTTACCGGAGATTGGATAGTTTCTTATATGAATATCTGATAGATCAGAGAATTTCAAAGGAAGAATACAACTTATCAAATAAATTTCCTAGGATACCAACCATCTTTGGGATACCGAAGGTCCACAAAGATTTTAGGAAACCACCGTTCAGACCCATAGTTGCAGCCACAGGATCCAAGATGCATAACCTAGCGGTTTATGTGGATGTGAAACTGAAACATATTGTCAGCAAATTTCCACACTTGTTAAAGGACTCTTTGGACTTCTTGGGTCAGCTTAAGCAAGATATTTGGATACCTGATTGCTGGTTTCTTACAGTTGATGTACAGGATCTTTTTTCTTGTATTCCAAAACTGGAAGGGCTAGATCTTTTCGAGGAAGTTCTTTTTTCCCACTCCGTTTTAAAACCTGATGAGGTATCACTTTTATGCGAGTTAATGAGCCTGATTCTTGACAATAATTTTATTTTTTGGTGGTGAATATTTTAAACAACTGCAGGGAGTTGCTATGGGTGCTGCATGTGCCCCTTTGTATGCTAACTTGGTGCTTCTAGGGTGGGAACAAAAATATATTTTTCAACCTGATATGGAATTTTCATCCTGCATTGCATACTACGGTAGATTTTTGGATGACATTTTTATTGTCTGGAAAGGGGATGTAGCAGGAATCCCTAGGTTTTTGGAATATATAAATCAGACTACTAGGTACTTAAAATTTACTTTTCAATACCACCAGCAGGAAATTAACTTCCTTGATGTGCAGATTTTCAAAAAACAAAATAGGTTCCACTCTAAAATCTACAGAAAAAATACATTTTGCAATGCATATTTGCATTATACCAGTCACCACCCTATTCACCAGAAAAGAAGTATTGTACAGGGGCAGGCAGTGAGGATAGCCAGAATGACCACTACAAAAGAGGACGTGATACTGGAATTTCAGAATTTAAGGAAGATGTTCTTAGAGATAGGCTACCCGGGGTACTTCATTGATTCAATACTCGAGGAGGTTGTTGACAAATGGGGTACCGTGTACAAACCATCACTGGGTAGCATTAATCATAAACCAGTTGATACTGTTGATTTTGGTAATACCAGGGTTGGCACTAATTTCCAACAGGCATGTGTAGTGCAGTTTAGTCCCCTTTATTCTCAAGTTAAAACAACTTTGTCAAAGAATTGGAATATTTTCAGAACCAATCCTGAAATAATCCGGGTTCTTGGTGATAAGCCTATTTTCTCCACCAAAGTAGGTAGTAACATAAAATCCTTGGTGGAGGTTTCCAGAAACTCCAATGAAAAACAGAGAAACTCGTATGGTAGTAAGCCTTGTGGTAGATGTCATTATTGTTCCTATATAATGCTTGAACGTGACATCACTATTAATAATCTCAACAAGTGTCATTTATTTGAAAAATGGTAACTGTTCCAGTAAACTGGTATATCTTGCTAAATGTAATTCCTCTTCTTCATTCTACGTCAGAAAGGATGTTGAAGAACAGGAAATATGAGCATTTATATATCATCAAATGTGGAAAAAATACTAATGCATTATACAAACACAGTGGTTTGTGTAGAAATTTTAGTGGTTTTAAGTTTGGTATTTTGGATTCTGTCACAGTAGATGTGAGGAGGGTGATTGGCAAAATAGGTTGCATAAGAAGGAATTGATGTGGCAACTCCGATTAGCTGCTGACCAACCCCCCGGGTATTAATGAATACCTTTCAATTATGCCTGTTTTGAAAGAGAAGGCAGATTCAGTATAATACACTGGCTGTTCAGTCAGTGAAGTAATCTTTAATATGCAAGAAAGTCTTTTTTAAAATGTCAACAGTTTATACTTTTGCACTTTTGCATTATAATTTTTATATAAAAATGTGATATTTTTATATGTATATTGTAATGGTACACATATTTAATGCTGGACTTATTTGTTTCATTATTCGTGAGATTGGGCATGTTTGAAATATGATTTGTTCATTTCTAGACCAATGAATTCAAACTGTGGGTTATTTAAGCCTGAAAGTTCATATTTTAATTGTTCTGACGAAGTCATACTGTTTGATGAAAGCGCTTAACTTTGTGTATTTTGTATTAATAAATCGTATCTGTGGACTCGCAACGTTGTGCTACTACTTCTTACTTTTCTTGTCCTCTCAAAGGCCTTCAATATGGTTACACATGACATTCTTATCAAAGAACTGTCCGAATTAGGATTCTCTCTTCCCACCATAGCCTCGTTCCAGAGCTATTTAGCTGGCCATCAGCAAGCAGTCTTGTGGAAACAAGAACTCTCTCCCCTTCTCCCACTTAAGCTTGGTGTTCCCCAGGGTTCTATTTTAGGCCCTCTGCTGTTTACCCTCTTTACCAATAAGCTTCACTGCTCCACTCCCAAAGCATCTGCCATCCAATAAGCTGATGATTCTACGTTAATTTGTGTAGCTTCCTCACTACAGGAACTTCACACATTAACTCAGGAATCTTTCCTCTCTATAGAAACATGGCTATCCAATATCCAACTCATCCTAAACCCTGCTAAAACCAAACCTCATCAACTTCTACCTTTAATATCATGTCCAGTAACAAAACTACCATCTCACCCACAGAGCACACCAAACTCCTGGGCACTGAGATTGATAACAATATAAGATTTGATATTCATATTTCCCAAATAGATTATGGTTTAGACCCCAATAACCTTTAAGAAGTTGTTGGTTTACACGACTCCCTCCAGCAATGACTGAGGTCATTATATATATATATATCTTTAGACTAATGAAACTATTACTTTAAGATTTCTCTGTTTTCACTAATTGTGACTGCTGTGTATGAATATATTACTATTAAGACTCGCTGCATTTTGTATCTAAATATACTTTGTAAACTTTGTAGTTTTTTTGTTACATGTTACTCATATGTGTGGAGCTTTACTCCCCAGGCTTCCACTGAAAATGGACCTGTGTCCAGTGGACTACCCCGGTTAACAAATGTAAAAATAAATAAGTAAATACACAACCATATGATATTCATGCACATCTACATATTGCTTTGAGTTGCATTACAAATTTACATTAGATTGCAATTCTCTAATGTTTTTCTCTTATTTGTCCACTACTATACTATCGATGTGCTTGTACTCTTGTTTTGCTGACACCTTTTTGGCCTGGGATAGGACTCTAAAGGGTCTTTGAACAGCTCAGTTACTACAATAACAAACTGGAACACAAACATATGCAGATGAAAAGAGATGTCATAATATGTACTGTTTTCAGAGAATTAAGCAACCATCCTATCCCTTGAATACTTATGCCCATCTTTGTTTAAAGACTTGACAGGTACCATATTTTCCTAAACAATGTCAAACATGAAAAGCTGTCAGCATTTTAATTCAATTCTGCAAGATGATCTTGTTAAATTCTAGTTCTGGTGACCTTCAAAACACAGTTTAGGTTTGGATTTGCTTCCACAAAAAATATCTCACAGACTGCCAAAGATTATACATGCATTCTAAAAAGTAGCTACTGACTTCACTAACTGATTAACTCTATTAATGACTTGTTCCTTCTGTTTCAGGTAGTCTAAAAGAACCACAAAACATTTGCCTGTACTCAGTAAATGCAAAGACAGACACTTGCGAAGACCCTTTATAATAAAGCTGCGGCAACAGCTTGATGCCTCATAATAAACAAATGTTTTACTTCTTAATTAATCTTGAAACAAAAGCTCTCTGGCAATCAGCTAGTCCAATATTTGGAAAATCTGAGTTCCAGTGGAGTTGTCTTGGTGATGTCTGACAATCTCTAAAACCTGTATCAACTATTTAGTAAGCACTTCCTGCAAGGAAGAGATGACGCACATCCGGCAGTCACTTTTGCAGTTTAGATTTCTTACACTTTTTAAAAAGCAAAGTCACATGAATAACATTCTGGACATTTTTTTTTTTTTTTGCTGATGTACTTGGCGATTTTATAATTCCAAGTTTTTCTTGAGCATGAAATGGAACTTCTTCCATTCAAGAATACTATTTTTTTTTTTTTTTTTTTTTTTTTTTTTTTTTTTTAAAAAGGAAACTGACCGATAACATTCAGTATTATGAATCCCGGAACAGAGGAAATGAACGACAGAAAATCCTAACTTGCACAAACCAAGTCCAAGACTGCATGTTCTAACAAGTATTTGCTTTCCTCCAAGGTACGGCAATCTCAGAGTTGGTAAGTTTGGGTGTGTTATGCGCTTGCTCCCCGGCAAAAAAACAGTTTAAAATGAGAAAAGCAATGTTCAACATTTACTGTTCTCCATAATTCTGGGACTTGTACTAATGAGTTTCATAATTATAGGAGGGAGTCACAAAAAAACATTTGATTCATTCTTTTTTTAAATACTGCCAAAAAAAGCACAAAGGCAAATTTGTAAATTTGTAAGGCCATTAACTTAACAAGTACCTGATAACTTCAGAGTTTATGAATAATGAGGGATGAAAAAGTTAGAAAATAATACTGAAGATAAGATGAAAAAACTAAAACGCAGTTATTAACTTTCCTAAACATGAACAATCTTTATCAGATACATAAAAGTATAAAGAAAGTCCACAATAATGAGGTACTTACTTGAATACTCTGTAATTCAAGCCAACCAGCAATGCTCACAAACTCTGTCTTTTGCAATGGACTACATGGCAAGAAAGAACTGAGGATGGCCCCCAGCTTACTTAACTTTATCCTCTATACTACCGATGTTTTTATGTCAGATGGCAAAGGACACCCCCCAGCCAGGGATGATGGTGAAAGATTCTGGTACTCGAGGTTCAGTAATGCAACATGGGCAAAGTACATTTGTGTTACACTTACAATAACTGTACATGTTCGAGTAGATCAGTGCTACAGTACTGATTCTTGGTCCTTCCCTGCCATAAATAACCCTGCGATTGGTCCACTTTCTACAGTCTTTTCATTATCCCTAGCCAATGGATGTCCAATGGCAGATGTCCGAACAAAAGGGTAAGGAGGACTGTCCACCAATGCCATCTCCAGGTCTTTCTAGACAGTGAATAGCAGCCAGATGTCAGAGGACAGCACAACCCTTCCAAATGTCAAAGTTTTAGTCATGGAGAGGATATTCCAACTGTGTGACAGCAGTAGAAGTTGGATAGGATAGTAGAGAATAACTACCAGTCTGAAAACTGCCCCCTCCAGGTATGGGGGCAAGGCCAACAAACAGAGGGATAGGAGGGAGTTTGTACTGTAACACTGATCTACCTTCAACATCTAGAGTTATAGTTAAATGTGACAAAACTGCACAACTTTCTTCATAGTACTGATTCTTATGAGCACTCCCAAAGCTGTAAGTTGGGGGGGGGGGAGGCTGTCTGATGGTCCCTGAGAAAGCAGGTTCTGAAGAGGAATAGCAATAGCAAAACCTGCCCTAGCCCTGGAAACACTGACAAAATGGTAATGTTTAGTAAAGGTGTGAACAGATATCCATGTAGCAGCTTCCAGGATGGCCTGTGTTGGGAGACCTTTAAGGAACACAATGGTGGCTACACAGTGTCTGGTGGAGTAGGCTCTGACATGGGCTGGTACTAGCTTACCATGACAGGGATAAAGTTATGCAGTTGGCTATCCATTTAGAGACAGTCTGTTTGGAGATTGGTCTGCCTTCTTCAAAGGCCACTAGTAGTTCCTCTGCTCTATTTGGTAATTTAGTCCTGTCCAGGTAATACCTTAGTGGTCAGTGTACATTCAGTGAAAATAAGATCTCATAAGCTTTATTCTGTGGGTTAGAGAAGAATACCAGAGAGTGAACAGCTTGATTCAAGGAGAGTTCTGACACTACTTTAGGCATAAAGGAAGGGTTAGTTCTTATGGTTACCCTGTCCTTATGGAATACAGTGAAGGGTTCTTTGCACATCAGAGCTTGTAGCTCTGAGACCTTCCTGGCTGAAATGGCGGCTGTCAGTAGGGTTGTCTCCCAAATGAGCATCTTTAGGGGAGCAGAAGCTGGTGGTTCAAAAGGTGGTAATTAAGTTTTTCTAATACATAGTTTAAATCCCAGGTACAAACAGGGTTTCTCCTGAGGGGACTTAGATATGTGACCCCTTTTAGGAACTGTTGGGGGGGCAGAACAGATGGGGGAAGCAAGTATGACAAGTAGAGATGGCTGATGCATGTACCTAAATACTGGAATAACAAAGACCCTAAAGAAACAATCCCAAAAGGTATTCCAACAGTAGGTTTCTGCTCACATGAGAAGGACTAATGTCTTTGTTCTTGCACCAAAAAGAAAAACTTTTCCATTTGGAAAAGTATGATTTTTACTGGTATTTGGTTTTCTTGCTTCTCTCAGGATTGACAGCACTTCAGTAGAATAGTTTGCAGTATTTGGGTTCAGGAACCAATACTCCTAGCTATTACTTTGAGGTCTGTCAGGTGCGGATGAATTACAGACCCCTTTAAGCTGTGTGAGCAGATCTATTACTTGTATAGGTATACAACATCTCCCCTTGCTGAGAGTCAGGAGGAGGGAGAACCAATGTTGTCGTGGCCAGAAGTACCATGCGCCTTCTGTCAAGACCTCACCACCTTTATCAGTGCCCTGGTAGGGAAAATGGAGAAAGGCATAAAGAAAGAGGTCTGTCCATTTGAAGAAGGCATCTATTCCCCATATCCCTGTCTGTTGGGTTCTGTACCACAACCTCTGTGGCAGACTGCTGAGAGTTGAAAGGGTCTATATTGGTGTGCCCTCCACTGATGGTGGATGTCCAGAAAGATCTCACTCTTCAGCATTCATTCGTTGTGGTCTAGAAGGTCCTTGCTCTACAAATTTGCTAAGGAGTTGATCTGGTCAGGGATGTAGGATGCTATAAGTGTCAGTTGCAACTCTTGTGCCAAATTTTTATTTCTAGGCTGCATAGGAGGTAGGAATGAGCTGAACTTGTTTATGTTCCAAGCAACTGTGATGTTGTCTGTCCAGATCTGCAGCGCTCCTTGTGATAAGCTGCTTTAAAAAGCTTTCACAGCTAAAAACATAGCTAGCAATTTCTTTTGGAAGAATCATTAGCATACATGATGTCATGCTTCCCAGGACCCTTAGATATTCCACTGCAGTAGCTGTCTGCTTTAGCAGTACTAGTTGATAGTCTGTCAGAAAAGGACATCTTGTCTTGGGGGTTAGAAGGCTTTTTGCTACACAGACTCTATCAGTTCCCCTAGAAAAAGAGATTCTTATCTAGTGCTGAAGCTGGGACTTGCAGATGTTGTGCGTGAATCCTATCCCTCTGAAAGCAATCCATGGTAACTTCTAAGTCTATCTGAAGTTCCAGTAATGACTTTTCCTGGATGAGGCAATCATCCAGGTAGGGGTAAATGTGCACTCCAAGAGTTCTGCAAGGGCTACAACTGCAAATAAACATTTGTTGAAAACTCGGAGAAGGGGATAAACCAAATGGTAAAGTACAAACCAAAGGTATATCCTGTGCTGCTCTGCAATAAGAATGTGAAAATATGCCTTCTTTTGATCTATTGTAACCATGAAGGTCCCTGGAAATATCATGTGTAGCAGTTTTTGAAGGGTTGGCATTCTGAATTTGGGAACACTTAGATTTGTCTCCAAATGCCTTCCTTTCTTGGGACAAGAAAAATCCTGCAGTACAGCCCTGCTGTTTTCTCTCCAGCAAAGTCTGGCTGAATGGATCCCTGCTGCAAGACCTTGCAAGATTTGGGGTGGGGTTGGGGGGGGGGTGACACCCTTTTGGTCTTTTGGTAGCTTTGGCATCTCTAAGAAGGGCCTTTCTCTGAACCGAACAAAGTAGTCCTTTTCTATGATGTTTAAGACCCACTGGTCTGAGGTGAGGTATTTCCATTGGCGTATAAAGTAAGAAAGTCTTCCTGCTAAAGGAGTGTGGAAGGACATAGGGGGAGGCAGCTGTTCATAGTCATAGCTGTTCTCTGACAGGGAAGAATGTCTTTGGATCCCCAGCTCTAGGACATTGCTCAGGATGCCAACTTCTGGACCGTCTCTCTCTCTCTGATAGGGCAGGCCTCCACTTATCTTGCCTAAGAGGCAGAAGCCACGGCTTAGAAGGATAATTCCTATTATATCGAGGTGTGAGAGACAAAATGTTAATAGTTTTTCTTTGCTTCCCTTTGTTGCCCAATTTTGAAAAATCTTCTCTGCCAGGAACCCAAAAAGGAATTTATTTAGTGGGGCATCCAACAGGTTGGCCTTTACTTGGTCAGAAAGTGTCTGGGTACTCTGCCAGGCATATCTGTATATAACAGTGCCAGTAGCAGGTGCTCTGCATGATGCGTCTAATGTCGCAGTCCCACATTCTAGAGAAGGTCTAGAAGTCTGCACTGCTGCTCCATCTCCTGTATGTCCCTTCGTAAGGTCTTGTCTGCAATGCCTTCTACATTAGTAATCATTTGTTCCTGTAAGGACTTCAAGTATATCAACATGTGAAATTGGCAACTGAGGGCATTTATAGAGAGGTCTGCAGACGTAAAAGTCTTTTTCCAAACCTATCTAGCAAGCTAACTTCGCTGTCATTAGGTAAGTGATGTCTAGCAGCAAGCTTAGGGGCACCCTTAGTGGTCTCAGTTGACACTACAGACGGATCAGCTTGTGGGTTCTTGTGGAAGTCTATCAAGCAATCTATAAAAATAATCTGGTTTCCTTTGGGCAGGTGCAGAGTGTCTGGGTGTAGACGGATGTCAAATATCACAGGGACCAAGGAATAGCCAGTGGTCTTGGAGATGGCCTGAGAGAATTTACCGTTCTCCCAATGAAAAGCTTCCTTCATTTTATGCAACGTATCCCCCAAAGGATAAATCTTCTGGGAGAAAAAGCAGAAAAGTGTGTGTTTAGCGTAAGATCATTTCCTCATCCTCAAATCCTGAAGCATCAGATTCCTCCTGATGATAGCTGTTGTGCAAGTATAAAATGGTTTTTCCTACTCCATTTACTATTGTTTCATTTTTATTTTATCTATCTGTGGTTTTGAAAAATATAATGTACATGAACAGTTAATTATTCCAGCACAAATGTATCAGTTATGACTGCTTTGTATTACTGCAAGATCCTTGAAATGTAAGAGTCTAAGCTAATGTATAACCAGACCTATTAAGTTTAGATGACACTGGAATGGAGTTTAGAATAAATTATAATATTTCCAGACTGTAGGAGCTAAATAAATAAATGTATAGCTAAAAGTAATTTTCCTTTCTTTCTGCACGACTGGAAGTGTCAAAGTTTAATGTTGTTCTTCCTAATTAAATGTACTAGAAACTACTATAATAAAGAGCTTTCCTAGAGTCCATTTTCCAGTCAGACTTCCAGCCCACTGGTCTCCAGACAAAAGCAAAGCCATGTTTAGCCAAGCATGCCAGTATATGTAGCTGCTTGAATAGGCAAGGAGTTAAAGGCGTACAGTATCCTGCTGGAGTCCAGGTTCTGTCATACAGCTTTGGGATAAACTGTCTGAGAGTATAAACAAACAGTTAAAAGGAAAAAGACTTGAGATGGTTCTTTTTAAATAGCATTTAAAGTTATCAATGTAATTTGTTCTATCACTGGCGAGCCAGCTAGTTAAAGAGGCTATGTGACTGCACCACTACTTGAAGAAACCTACTGTTAAACAGTTAAAAGGAAAAAGACTTGAGATGGTTCTTTTTAAATAGAATTTAAAGTAAGTTATCAATGTAATTTGTTCTATCACTGGCGAGCCAGCTAGTTAAAGAGGCTATGTGACTGCACCACTACTTGAAGAAACCTACTGTTCCACGACGAGAAAAATCTCAGTGCTGAGTACACAGATCCAAAAACTCCTCCAAAAAGCAACTCGCATGAGTAAAAAAACTGGTGAGTGGAGGAGAGAGAAGCATACAAAGTATCCTCAGATTATTCGCTGAACTGGCCATTCGACGAAGCATGGAAAAAAATCTCTAAGGATAAATTTTTAGTATGGATATTTTAACAAGTCAAGCCAAGTATAAATAGTCTTTAGAACAGTTACAGCCTAAAGATGCATTTAATAAAGTTACAGATTGTTTAAAACTTCTATCCAGCCAAAGTGATAAACCTGTTTTTTCTAAGCACAATGCAAAAAGAGCTACTGCATGCAAACGTGTTAGGTTAATTTTCATTACATGCTGCATCAACCTGCAGTTCAACCATCTGCAGTACCCCCTGGACATTTTATCTCACAGCTCAGAAAACAAAGTTATGTACTCACTGTAAAGTTCCATGTTTGTTGCCCATCTCGCCATTCATTCTTGCAATGATGGGTTTGGAGCTGATCCTTGGCTCCGACTCTGCCGAATACACAGCTGGAAGACTCGAGCTTGGCTCGTGACAAGTAGGTATCCCATAATGCAGTGGTGCAACTCCACAAATCTTGTTTGCTGCTACTACTAAAGGAATTGTAAAGAACCATATATACATATATATATATACATATATATATATGGTTCCCATTCAGAAGCCTGAAACATCATAAGCCTGAAAATCAAAATCCTGAAACCAAAAGCCTGAAAATTCAGAGTCCTGAAAACTCAAAATCCTGAAAGCCCCAAATCCTGAAAGCCCAAAATCCTGAAAGCCCAAAATCCTGAAACTCAAAATCCTGAAAACACAAAATAGACATACTGATGTCATTGTGGCTTTGCTATTGTTAGCCCTGTGGTGTTAGGTCATGCGTTGGGGTCAGGTAAGTGTGCGGTTGGTTTTATGTTAGGGTTAGGGGCGGTTTAAGTGAGTTAGGGTTAGGGCGCAGGTTAGGCATGTATGCAATAGTGACAAATATTGGGGTTAGAGGCGGTTTAAGTGAGCTAGGGCGCGGCTCAGGTGAGTGTGCGATAGTGACGGACCTTAGGGTTAGGGTCAGGGTCAGTTGGTAGATAATAGTGTCTTTATAGTGACATATTAGCATTATTTGTGTTTTCAGGATTTTGAGTTACAGCATTTTGGGCTTTCAGGATTTTGAGTTTTCAGGATTCTGAATTTTCAGGCTTTTGGTTTCAGGATTTTGATTTTCAGGCTTATGATGTTTCAGGCTTCTGAATGGGAACTATGTATATATATATATATATATATATATATATATATATATATATATATATATACACACACACACACACACACACACACATATACATATATATAAATATATATATATATACATATACATACACAGACACAAATATATGCTATTCCCAATGGAATAGGAGAAACAAACTGAAGGAAGCAAGGAACTCCTGAAAGGAGTAAAACATCCACCAAGTCCACAAGGAGTCTTTGGAAGGGGGAAGGAGGGTTCGTAAGCATGAACGGCGAGATGGACAACAAACATGGAACGTTATGGTGAGTACATAACTTCTTTATGCTATGTTGTCCTATCTCGCCTTCATTCTTACAATGATGGGACAGCATCCCTAGCACCTTTTCCCTGGGTGGCACATGAAAGTACACCTTTAAGCACAGTGGACCCAACGGAGACCCTGTCCCTGGAGGCCAAATCCACTTTGTAATGAGTGATAAATGTATGATGAAGAGTAGCCCAGGTAGCTGCAGCACAAATACTATCCATAGGAATTCTGGCCTGATAGGCAGAAAATGTAGCCAGTGCTCTAGTGGAATGAGCCTTAACCTTAAATGGCAAATCTCTGTTGTCTGAGGTAGAAATGAATGTAATGCAATTTGAGAGCCAGTTGGAGAGGGTAGTTTTTGAAACTGAGCTACCCTTTTTTGCGTCTGAAAAGGAAATGAACTGGTCAGATTTTCTAAAATCTTCTGTCCTATGCAAATAGAATCTGAGTTGTCTGTGCACGTCCAGTTGATGTAATCTGTATTCTGCCTTGTTGCTGTGATTAGGAAAAAAACACTGGAAGCTCAATAGATTGATTTATGTTAGTTGGAGACTTTAGGTAAAAAGGATGGATTAGTTCATAAGGATACCCTATCCTTATGAAATATCAAATATGGTGGTTTGCTAGATAGGGCTTGCAACTCTGATACCCTTCTAGCAGATGTTACAGCAACCAGAAAAATGGTCTTCCAGGAAAGGAACTTGAGGTCTGAAGTTGAGGAAGTTTCAAAAGGTGGTAATTTTAGGTGAGATGGAACAAAATTTAAATCCGAAGGAGGAAGGGGTTTCCTTAAAGGGAGGTGTTAATAAGGAGGCACCTTTCAAGAAGGCTCTACACAACCTGTGTGACATTAAGTGCGAAGTAGGATCACCAATGTGGAAATTTGAAATTGCAGCGAGTTGTACTCTGATGGTTGCTGCATCTGAACACTGATGGAAGGAGTTCCACCAAAAATTCCAAAATAGAGTGAATAGGCGCAGAAAAAGGGTCAATGTTTCTGTTTTGAGCCGAGAGGGAAAACGTTTTCCATTTGCTAGAATGCAGTTTTCTGGTGGAAGCTTTATGAGAGGACATCATGATATGTTTAACTGTTGGAGTGAAATTCTGAAGCCTGACTAAATTGGGAAGTGGAGCAGCCAAGCTGTCAAGTTGACGGTGTGGAGAGAAGGATGAAGTGCACCTGACATATGTGTCAGCAGGTCTGGAACTGGGTCCAGAGTCCAAGGCTTCTCCTGAAGATGAGGCCAAAGGAAGGGGAACCAAACTTGACGAGGCCAGTAAGGAGCAATGAGAATCATTCTGCTTCCCAAGGACTGTGCATTCTGAATGACTCTGGGTATGAGAGGAAAGGCATACAGAAGTCCCAAGGGCCAATCGTGAGCAAATGCGTCTCTCGGTGTCTCCCCTGGAGGGGGGATTAGGGTAAAGTAGTTGCTGCACTTGGCATTCATGGAAGTGGCGAAAAGATCGCAGCAAGGCATACCCCATGTTCGGAAAATCCTTTCCACTACATTCTGATTGAGAGACCACTCGTGAGGCATTAAAACTGCCCTGCTCAGATTGAATACTATCACGTTGGACTTCCCTGGAATGTGCGCTGCTATTAGAAAGCGCTGGGGAGAAATTGCCCATTGTCAAACTCTTAGGGACTCACAACAAAGGGGGTAAGATCTGGTACCCCCTGCTTGTTTATGTACCAAACCACAGACATATTGTCTGACTGAATCGCAATTGTCCCTACAGGGAGACAGTTGTGAAGTGCTTGCAACACAAAAAGCACTGCTCTCATCTCTAGGACATTTATATGTAAGTGAGCCTCGTGTTCTTGCCATATACCTTGGACTGTTCTCCCCAGATAATTCCCCCCCACACCCTATCTGGGAAGCATCCGTGGCCACTGTAGCTAAGGGTTGTTGTGGAACAAAGGATCTCTATATGGTCACATGGCTGGGGTGTATCCACCATCTTAAGTCGTTTTTACATGATTTCGTTATTCTGATCAGGTGAGACATAGGAAGCTCTTGAAGTTACCACTGGGAGAACAGCAGCCACTGGAGGATCCTCATGTGCATTCTGGCAAGGGGAACCAGTATTATTGTGGAAGCCACTGTCCCTAATAATTTTAGAACCATCTTTGCTTTCACCTTGGTCTTGGGAAGAAGATGAAGTATCTGTTGCTTGCGTGCTGAAACTCTGTCTGTTGGAAGACGTGCTACCAGAGAAGTGGTGTCTAGATCTGCAACTATAAATGTAATATGATGACAGGGCAACAAGGCAGATTTTTGAAAGTTGACTGTAATACCCAATTGAGCGCAAGTTTCCAAAGTGACATCCCTGGCTTGTTAGAGTAGATGCTTGGTGGTGGCAGATAGGAGCCAGTCATCTAGATAGGGAAACGCTCGGAATCCTAGACGCCTCAGGTGAGCCGTGACTACTTCCCTGCATTTGGTGAACACTCTAGGGGCTGTAGTCAGACTAAAGGGCAGAGCTCAGAATTGATGATGACTGGCTCCCAGCCGGAAGCGCAAGTACCTTCTCAATGCCCTGTCCATTTTTATGTTTTAGTAAGCATCTTGAAGGTCTATCGAGCACATCCAATCATCTTTCTCTAAAAAGGGAAGTATAGACTGCAGTGTCACCATTCGGAACATTGACTTCTTGACAGATTTGCTTAAATTGCTTAGGTCTAATATGGGTCTCTATTCCCCTGTTCTTTTTAGCACCAAAACGAATCTCGAGTAAGTTCCAAATCCTATTTGGTCTGCGGGGACTTCTTGGATGATTCTTTTGTGCAGCAACTTTTGAATCTCTATAGTTGCTTGTTCCCTTAGATTGGGTAGAACATCTGGGATCGTTCTGGTCTGTGGGACAGGGTAGGAAAAGGGAATAGAATATCCTCTGGATATTATTCTTAGTACCCACGTCTCTTGTGATAGTTTGCAAGGCTTCTGGGTACATAGATAAACGTCCTCAGACTGCCTCCAGAGAAGAGCAGTCGGGTCTCCTTTCAGGAAAGGAATCATGGTCGCCTGGTTATGCGGGCTCCCTCTGCCTCTAGGATGGCGTCTACCATTCTTACCTCCCCCTCTGTCCCTGGGGAAGGATTCACCCAGTGTGTCCTGGACAACTCTCTGGGATCTTCTGAACCACATTTTCCCAGTGTTCTGACCTTTAGGATAAGGTCTTGAAGGTATGGAAAAATGTACTAAAATGACAGAGAGAGTTTTTCCTTCATGCTCGCATCAGGTGAGTGTGTCTTTTACTTTGGGTTCAAAGAGTGAGGAACCGTCAAAAGGGGCATTAGTAAAAGTAGACAAAGGGCTCTGCAAAATTGCACAAGCGCATCCAGGAGTGTCTCCTAAGGGAAACTCCGGAACCCGTTGCCCTGCTCGCTCCCATCAGCTGCATAGATCAGCCTCATGGAGGAGTTGATGGAATTTAAGGTGGATACCTGGGAGAAGACCTTCTCATTCACCCCCGCAGCCAATGTACCTTGCAAATTATCTCCTAGTTCTTTCAGATCATCTCTCTGTAGCCTTGTGAAATGAGTGACGTAGTTCAGCGATCGAAGAGTAAAATTCGCTGACAAAAAGACATGCTTCCCGTATCAGTCCATTGTTCGAGAGTCTTTGTTCGGAGGATGGACAAATGAGGATGTCTCTGAAAGTTCCTTCTTGGTGGCTGCTGTCATCACTACCATAGCAACAGGTACCCCCCTTAGTGAGGAAATCCTTTCCAGAAGGAGCTGATTAGAATTTGTTTGGCCTCCGAGGGACTGGTTCCATTGTGTCAGGTGATTCCCACACCTTTTGACTGACCAAGTTCATTAGCTCGTCAAAAGGCAGAGACGCCTAGGAAACTGAAGGTTGAGATCCAAAAGCCTTCGGGTACACTGACTCCTCAATCAGAAGGGGTGGTGGCTTGCCAACCGCCTCTCTGCTTCAGGGATCTATAGAATATCTGCGAATGAGATATCATCAGAGGATGACTGTGGGGACCCTTCTGACTCCTCGAGGTCAGTGTCTGAAGTGACAGACTCATCTGGAGAGTCTACGTGCTTCCTCTTTCAAATTCTCTTCCGAGGGGGCTCCTCAAAAGGGTATTCTGGGGAGCCCTTGGAAGAGAAGGGTTTGCCCAGTGGGGGATCCTGAGACCATCTCTGCTGCCCTGTGGAATGGGTAGTGTCAAGACAGTAGCCGGTGCCTTAGGGGGACGAGTACTGGTATCCTTATGTGGAACTGTAGGGGCAGACAGCACACTCCTCATCAGCTCAAAGGCGGATCCCATCAGCTCCGAAGACTCCCTCGGCTCGGCCGAGACAAGAAGCCACTGGGCCCAGAGAGATCAGACCAGAGGCTGATGTAGGAGACGAGCTAACCCAGGCTGACGCTCCAAGGGGTAGGCTCGCACCGAAGATCGGGGCAGAGAATCCCCCTCAGGGCCAACTGGGGAACCCTGGCTCCCAGACTCTCCAGATGGCAAAGAGTGTCTGAGCAGAAGGTGGCTCCGTGATCACCAAAGGGGGTCTCAGAATCGACGGATCCACAGTAAGTGGTACCAAGCACTCCGGCTCCAAAGGTCCAGTTTGGCTCGGAGAAGGAAAAACAGTGGGTACAACTGGTATAGTAGGCTCCGGGACCAAAAGGGTTGGAGCCAGAAATAATTTGGTTAGTGCCGGCGACTTCAAGAGTCTGTGCACCATCTGTTCCACGTCATCGTCAGATAAGCTCCTGGTGGACCTGGAGGATAGGGACGAAGAACGAAACCTGTGCAAAATGGGAGATTTCAGTGTAGGGGAAACCGGTGAAATCTCCATAGACCGGCTCCGAGAAAAAGGTATCTTGCGGCTCCGAAGACTTGGAGCCGAAGAACCAGGTCTGTCAATCAAAATAACCTCCGACGGCTCAGAGGACTGTGGAACTGAGGAGGTAGTAGCCTTAGAAATCTTGGGTAACTTCACTGGAGGCTCGAATGAGCTGATGCAGCAGGTGATGGTCTCTTTTGAGGTTTGTCCTTTTTTGAAGACGAGGAAGAAAGTACAGTTGTGTACACTTACCATAAATGTAGATGTTCGAGTGTATTCACTGTTGCAGTCATCACACTTGGGTTACCTGCCTGCAGGTAGCCATCGGTCAGCCTGAACACAAGAGTCTTGGGATTTCTGCGTCAGATGCTGTCGCTTCTTCCATGACGTCAGGGGTATAAAACATGCAGCAGATGCCATTACATCAGTTTTTCTTGCCCAAGATGTCAGAAGCCCCCACAACAGGAAGCAATTACATGGTGTGGAACACCCCCAGTAGAAAATAAACACCATTGTTATAAGAAATGGCCAAACAAAGAAGAATAGGTAGAAGTATAGAGAAGTCAGGGGGCTGGAGGGAGGGTAACCAGGACTACAACAGTGAATACACTCTAACATCTACATTTATAGTACGTGTACACAACTGTAGTATGTTCTTCGTGTTTCACTGTTGCAGTCATCACATTTGGGTTGATTCCCAAAGCTGAGGATAGGTGGAGGCAGTCAAGAAGCATTAGGGCTGGCAAGCAGGCCCTCTAAGACTGCTGTGGCAAATCCAGCTCTGGATTTAGGAGAGATAGGCAAGTGGTAATGCTTGGTGAAGGTGTGTACAGAGCTCCAGGGTGCAGTTTCCAAGATGTCTCTGGGTAGGGACTCCCCTGAGAAATGCTGTAGAGGTTGACGTAGCCTTAGTGGAATGTGTTCTGATCCCCTGTGGGGTAGGTTTCCCATGGTGTTTGTAGCAGAAATGGATGCAGTGTGCTATCCATTTAGAAATGGTTTGCTTTGAAATGGCCTTGCCCTCTGCCTCTATAACAAAGCTGACTAGCAGCTGATCAGATTTTCTGAAGGGTTGAGTCCTGTCCAGATACAACCTAAGCTGCCTGTGCACGTCCAGGGAGTGCAGGATCCTTTCCCCTTTATTCTAAGGATTGGGGAAAAAGGTAGGCAAATGAATGGATTGGTTTAAAGCCACACTAGACACCACCTTGGGCATAAATGATGGGTTAGTCCTGACGGAAACCCTGAACGCATGGAAGATAATGAAGGGTTCCACGGCCATAAGGGCCTGCAATTCCGACGCACTTCTAGCCGAAGTAATGGCTAGAAGTAAAGCTGTTTTCCAGGAGAGGAACTTTAACTCTGCTGAAGCAGCAGGTTCAAAGGGTGGAAGCGTGAGTTTTTCCAGTACAAAGTTAAAGGTCCCCAAGCTGGAGTGGGAGCTCTCCTGGGGGGGGTATTAAATTTTTGGCTCCTCTAAGGAACTGTTTGACCAGGGGATGAGAGAAGAGGGGTGGCTCAGTATTATAATGAGCTGAGATGGCAGAGGCATGAATCTTAATTGAAGAGAAGGATAGGCCTTTGTGGAGCATTTTTGTTAAAGTAATCTAGTATACGAGGTAAGCTGGGCACAGTTGTGTCCATTCCTTGAGACTGGCTCCAAGAACAGTATATTTCCACTTTTCTGAATAGGATTTTCTAGTACTAGGCCTCCTTGCCTCAAGGTGACATCCTGGTGATGAGTTCAGAGGATGAGCCAGGTTCAGGGTTTGTAGCTGAGGATGCAAAATCTTGCCCTCCTGCTGGGAAAGCAGGGAGGGGGGTTTGAGGCAGGTGCTATGGTGGCAGTACTGTCAGACTGCGCAAAAGTGGGTATCAGTGCTGGCGTGGCCAGTCTGGTGCAATCGGGATTGTCCTTGGCTTGACCTGTTAGATCGTTAGAATCTTCGAGAGGAGGGGCAGAGGGGGAAAGGCATAGATTCAGAGGTTTTCCCATGTAAAGGACAGAGCATCCACTTTCCATGCTTGGCTGTGGGGAGTTCTGGTGCAGTATTTGCTCAACTGATAGTTCTGAGGGGAAGCAAAGAGGTTCACCTCTGGTGGCCCACACCTGTGGATCAGAAGCTTGAATGATTTTGGTCCCAGTTTCCACTCGTGTGGGTCCATTAGATTTCTGCTTAAGTAGTCTGCCAGTGAATTTAGTTCGCCTGTTAGGAATTGAGCTTGAAGGTGTACTTGACTGCTCAAGGCTGTGTTCCTCAGAGCCATGGCTAACCTGCAGAGTGGGTAGGAATGGGTTACCCCTGTTTACGTACCACATAACTGTGGTGTTGTCTGTCTTTATCAATAGTTGCCCTGAAAGATTAAGGCATTTGAAGGATGTCAGAGCATTCTGTACAGCTAACATTTCTTTTTGGTTGATATGCAGGGGCATTTGCTTTGGGCTACATTTGCCTTGAATACACTGTCCTGCCATGTGAGCCCCCCATGCATAGTCTGATGTGTCTGTTAGGGTTTGAGCGGCTAGGGGTAGAGTGAAAGGGAGTCCACTGTTGTGGTAGCAGGGCTCTGCCCACCAAAGGAACTCTGCCCTTAGGCAAGGAATGATAGGAATAAGAAGTTATGTACTCACCATAATGTTCCATCTGAGTAGGTAGTTCATTTGTCTGCAACCTGTGGGTCTTGGATCAGATATCGGATCCGAGCCGGCAACTTGGTTCAAGCTAATGGATCCAAGCTCCTAGCTCCTCCCTTCACCCATAATCCCCTGCTAACCCTCCATGACCTCAGATCGAGTTTGCCCCTCAATATGTATCCAACAAAAGGATATCTAACTACCAGTAGATCCGAAGAAGGCCAGGGGGAAGGAGGGGGGGATGGTTGCAGACAAATGAACTACCTACTCAGATGGAACGTTATGGTGAGTACATAACTTCTTAATCTGAAGTAGGAAGTTCATTTGTCAGCAACCTGTGGGACAGAGTCCCCAGCTACCTGCACCTTGGGTGGCCATCATGGAAGGATATTACGGCACCATGAGCCAAAGGATGCTCTCCCTCTAGAAAGCACGTCTAGTTTGTAGTGGTTAATAAAGGTATGAGATGAAGCCCAAGTGGCTGCAGAACAAATATCAATCCAATGGAACTCTAGACTTGAAGGCCGCAGAGGTAGAAATGGAGCGGGTGGAATGAGCACGAACTCCTTCTGGTGCGGGTCTACCCGAGGCTTGATACACCAATAGGATACATTGAGAAATCCAGCGAGATAAAGATACTTTAGAGATAGCTTTCCCCAAGTTAAATTTGGCAAAGGAAACGAACAGCTGGTCGGATTGTCTATGGCCAGCTGTCCTATGAGTATAAAAGCGAAGCTGCCTATGAACATCTGAGTGCAGCTTGTACTCTCTCCCTTATTCTGATATTTAGGGAAGAAAACCGGTAAATTTATGGATTGATTTATGTTGGTTTCTGATGCTATCTGGGGAAGAAAGGAGGGATTGATCCTGAGGTACACTCTATCTGGGTGAAAGATCAGGTAAGGAGGCTTCACAGAGAGAGCTTGAAGCTCCGACACTCTTTTTGCTGAAGTGATGGCTACAAGGAATGCTGTTTTCCATGACAAGAATTTGAGATCTCCTGAAGCAGCGGGTCCAAAGGCGGAGCAGTCAAGGCTTGAAGAACTAATGTAAGATCCCAGGGGGGCACGGCTTCCTTTACAGGGGGTCTAAGTAAAAAGGTGCCCTTGAGAAAGGTTTTACACAACTTGGCCGACATCAAAGGCCCTGTATCATGTCCCACATGGTAATGTGATATGGCTGCCAATTGCACTTTGACAGTTGAACAACTAGCGCCTTCTTGAAAGAGTTCAGTTAAGAAGTCTAATATGGATGGAAGAGGAGCCGTAAAAGGATCTAGATCGTGATGCTCCGCCCAGATGGAAAAGCGTTTTCATTTACTGTGGTACACTTTCCTGGTGGAGGGCTTATGCGCTGCCACGAGGATGGCTTTGACTGCTGAAGAGATACCGGGAGTCCTAACTAGGAGTGGAACTGGAGCAACCAAGCTGTCAGTTTCAGATTGTCCAGGTGTGGAGTTGGTAAGTTCGACGGATGGGAGATGAGATCCGGAGTGGGATCTAGAATCCAAGGGTGATTCACAAGGTGAGACCACAGGTAAGGGAACCAAATTTGCCGAGGCCAGAATGGGGCAATGAGGATCATCTTGCTCCCCAACCATGAGGCTTTCTGTAAGAGTTGTATCATTAGTGGTAGAAGAGGATAGGCATAGAGTAGACCGGGTGGCCTAGCATGCACCAGAGCGTCTCTTGGAGTTTCCCCTGGAGGGGGGATTAGAGCGAAGAAATTGCCGCATTTCGTGTTTGATGGAGACGCAAAAAGATCGCATCAAGGTTGCCCCCATGTTGAGAATATCTGCTTCGCTACTAGTGGATTGAGAGACCACTTGTATGGGGTAAGAAGGGTGCGACTGAGCTTGTCTGCTAGGATGTTGGTCCTCCCCGGAATGTGCGTTGCAATCAAAGCGGTTGGAGGAGATCGCCCATTCCCACACTCTCATGGCTTCGCAGCACAGAGGGTACGATCTGGTTCCCCCCCTGTTTGTTGATGTACCAGACCACCGACATGTTGTCCGACTGAATTGCAATTGTTCCTATGGGGAGGAGGTCCTGAAGTGCTTGCAACGCCAACAGCACCGCTCTCATCTCCAGAACATTGATATGCATGGAGGCCTCTATCGTTCCACGTGCCTTGGACTGTCCTGCCTGAATAATGCCCCCCCCCCACCCGAGGCGGGAAGCGTCCGTGGTCACCGTGGCGAGAGGTGCAGAAGGGACGGCCCGTATGGAAGTTCGAGGCTTGGAGCCCACCATAGTAGCACTCTCATGCAAGCCTTGCTGATAGCAATGGGATGGTGGAGAGGAAGGAATAGAAAGGACCATGGCACTAGAAGAGTCCATTGCAGTACCCGCATGTTCAAACGGGCGCATGGAAGGAGCGTAATCGCTGCCGCCATGGAGCCTAGTGCCCTCAGGACCAATTCCGCTGGTGAAGCCTCTGATTGGAGGATAGCCCGCACATGAAGTTGTAAGTTCCGGATTCTCTCGGAAGTTAGGAAGGCTCGCAACTCTCTGGTGTCTATTCTGGCACCTATGAATTCTATGATTTGCGTTGGAGCCAGTAGAGATTTGCCGACGTTGATAGTAATGCCTAACTGTGGGGCTAGATGGAGAAAAAAGTCTCTGGCTGAGCAAAGTAGATGCCTTGTTGGTGCGGTCAGGAGCCAGTCGCCCAGGTACGGAAAGACCTGTATTCCCTGGAGTCTCAGGTGGGCCGCAATCACTGCTAATACTTTGGTGAATACCCTGGGGGCTGTGGTGAGGCCAAAGGGAAGAACCCTGAACTGGTAGTGACTGGCCCCCAGCCGGAAGCGAAGGAACCTCCTGGATCATTTGTCCATTAAAATGTGGTAGTACGCATCCTTGATGTCTATGGAGCACATCCAATCGTTCTCCCTGAAAAGGGGGAGAATAGATTGAAGAGTAACCATCCGGAATTTTTCCTTGGTTACTGACAGGTTCAAGCGGGAAAGGTCTAGGATCGGTTTCAAGTCCCCCGTCTTTTTTGGCACCAAAAAGAACCTGGAGTAGAACCCTAATCCGAGCTGGTCTTGGGGGACAGGCTGGATGGCTCTTTTTCTTAGAAGCTGCTGAATTTCTGCAGCTGCGGCCTCCCTCTGATCGGGTGGTACATCGGAAAGGTTTTTGGATTTGGGGACATGGAGTAATGGTCTGTTGTGATGGACTCCCATGCTGCTAGGTGTTCCGAGAAGCGCCCCCCGACTGCCTCCAGAGTGGAGCAGCTGGGCAACCCCTCAGGGCTGCTGCGCGGGCCGCTCAGAGAAAGGGTCTCTGGACCCAAAGTTTCTCGGAGCCCCTCTGCCCCTGGGGCGGCGTCCTCCCTGTCCACCTCTGCCACGGTAGGACTGGTTGTCCGGAGCTGGTTGGGAATGTTGTGATTTTCGGAACCACTTCTTCTTCTGACCCTTTTGGGTCCTCGAAAAGGACCGCTGGGGAGCAGAGAAGCAGACTCCGATGGCAGACGTCTTCCCGTCCTCCTCGCTCTGGACAAGTGTCTCGCGAACTGTTTTGCCAAACAGGGCAGAACCATCGAAAGGGGCGTTAGCGAAGGACGCTTTAAAGGGCTCCGCAAAATCGCAATGACGGAGCCAGGCCTGACGTCTCATGACTAGGCCTGCTCCTCTAGCCCTAGCAGCTCCCTCTGTGGCGTGGGACAATAGCCGCATAGAGGTGTTTGAAATTGATCTCAAGAGTGGCCATTCGGGTGGAGTACAATTGTTTGTCATCCTCCGACATGGACTCAGGGGGGGATGCAGCGTATTCTTTGATAAGATCCCGCTGCATCCTGATGACATGTGCCATATAGTTCAGAGACCTTACCAAGAAGGTCGCTGAACTAAAGACTCGCTTCCCTAAGCGGTCCATCAAACGGGAGTCTTTGCTCAGTGGATGGATCGAGGGGCTCTCCTGAGCCAATTCCCTCTTCGTGGCTGCCGCCATCAACATGGCATCTACTGGGGGCCCTTTACTCCAATGTGATCGGTCTGAGGGGGGGGGCTAAGAATTCTATCTGGGCGTTTCGGTATTGGCTCCATGGTGTCCGGATCCTTCCACGCCCTGGTGGTAATGTGGTCCACCAGGGGGTCAGCCGGAGGGGATAACCAAGAGGTAGACGGGCCTGCCTCGAATGCCTCCAGAAACACGGACTCGTCAGAGGAAGACTTGGGGGCAGACCACCCACCTGTGATCCTCAGCATCTCCATGATGTCTCCAAAGGAGACATCCTCAGGGGGCGATCTTGAGGAGCCTTCCCCTTCCCCCAAGTCTGTGTCCTCGGTTAAGGACTCAGGGGAGTCCACGTGCCTCCTTTTGCACTTATGCTTGCGGGGAACTTGCTCGGGAGGACTGTCCGAGGAGGCCTCGCCAGCAACATCTTGTTCCAATGGAACCATCTGTGACATCGAAGCAGGCTGTCCCTTTGGCCGGGTGATGGAAGCCTGGCCCAGCAGAGAGGGAGTGTAGGGAGGAGCCGATGCAAGGACCGGGGGTCCGGATGCTCTCAGCAGAGCCCCCTCCACAACATCGAAGGCCGAGGGAGAGCCACTCTCTAATGGATCCGAAAGTCGGCTCCCACTCGGATCCGATGAAGGGATTGGAGCCAGCGCCGAGACCGTCGGATCCGAGGGACCAGTGGGCTCCGACCTGGACGGAGCCAAAGGCACACTGAATCCCCCGGATCCGAAGCTCGAACCATGGCTCCGAGAGGTCGGATCCGATAGGCTCGAGGGCAGGGTCGGATCCGAAGTACCAAGTACTGTCGGTGCCGACCCATCCCCGGCTCCAACGCTGCTCGGCTCCGAACGCTCCGAACCCGGATAGCGGGTCGGAGATGGAGCAATAGGATGGAAAAAGGTGTCGACCCCCCCCCCCTGGGGGGGGGGCAAGAGCACTCCCATCTGCAGCTGGGCCTGGATGAATCTTCGCATCATTCGGTCCAAGTCTGCATCGGATAAACTAAAAGTAGATCTCGAAGAGGCCACCGAGGCAGGCCTGGAATGCCGCCTCGATGACCTCGACGGAGATCGGGTCTCCTCCTCGGGCCCCAGGGAGAAACAAGGGGATCGGAGCCGAGGAGGAGACCTAGAAGCAGTGGAGGGAGAAGCCTGCTTAGCTGGCGGGGCCGAAACGGAGGTCTCGGCCCGCCGCTTGTGGTGCTTCTCCCTCCGTTTCTCCCTCCTGGCCTCCCTGTCCTCCGACACTTTAGCGGGAGTTTGAGTCCCGGACGGAGGCAGGGGGGCAGGAGTGGCAGAAACCACAGGCCGTGGTGGAGCTACGGGAGCAGCAGAGGTAGCGGAGGCCGAAGCAGAGTCCAGGGGTAAAAGTCCCGCAAGGACCAGCTTCGACCTCTGCTCTTTCAGTGCCCTGGGGTTGAACGCTGCACAGATGGTACAGCCTGAGGTAAGGTGTTCAACCCCAAAGCACCGAACGCACCGAGTGTGGCCATCAGCCGGGAGAGCTTATGGCCACACTCGGTACATTTAGAAAATATGGCTTTTGGGGCCTCAGCCATTTTTTTGAGAGAAAAAACAACTACACACTCAGGCCCCAAAAAGAAACACAACACACACGCACACACTAACGACCAGCGAAGAGAGGGGGGAACTAATCAAAGAAAAAATAATAAGGGAACCTAACACTTACACACTTTTTCTTATTTAATTTAACTAAAAAAGAAAAATTTTGACAGGAAAAGTATAGATAAATGCAGTAAAATTCCACTTAGCTGACGAGCTCAAGGGGATCCAGCCATCCACAAGCGCGGCAAACTAGATCTGAGGTCATGGAGGGTTAGCAGGGGATTATGGGTGAAGGGAGGAGCTAGGAGCTCGGATCCATTAGCTTGAAACAAGACCCACAGGTTGCAGACAAATGAACTTCCTACTTCAGATTCATTGTTTCCAGGTCCTGAGAATGCTGACACCAGAGACATTTAAGTACCACTGAAGTTTCCTCATATGCAGTCTTGCATATGGAATTAGTAGAATGCAAAAGGCCATGAACCCTAGGGCTTGCAGTATTTTTCTTGCAGATAGCTGGGTTTTGGTGGCCAGTAGATTGAAGTAGTTTGTCAAATAAGTCTGTTTTTCTTGTGTGAGGACTGCCATCTGCAAAGTTGTGTTCAAGCTTGCTCCCAGGAATACAATCTGTTGGCTGGGTAACAGATGTGATTTCTTTTCGTTGATGGTGTACCCCAGTTAAGTTAGAAGTCCCTTTACAAATGCCAGGTGCTGGAAGAGCAATTCCTGACTGTCCGCCTGAATCAGGCAATCGTCCAAGTATGAGTAAATTTGAATTTTTCACTGCCTGCAAATATGCAATGACTGGACCAAGGCATTTTGTGAATACCCTGAGCGTAGTAGATAAACCAAAGGGAAGTGCAGACAACTGCATAGAGCCTGCTCTGAAACGTAGATATTTCCTGCAAGATTCCCTTATGGGGATGTGCAGATAAGCTTCCTTTAAGTCTATGGTGGCTAGCTAGGAGTACTTGCTAGCATAAGAAGCAGCTGTTGGAGAGTAAGCATTTTGAACCTTGGAACCACCAGGAAGATGTTGAGAATAGACAGATCCAGGATAGGGTGCCAAGAGTTTTCTTTTCTGGGTACCAGAAACAGTCTGTAGTAAAAACCTTGTCTCCTTTGCTCTGCTGGGACAGGATGAATAGCCTTGATACTGAGAAGAGAAAGTACTTGCTTTTGGGCCTCTGCCCACTGGTTTGGGGAGAGGTCTGGCCATCCACATGGGGTTGGCAATGAGTGGAAGTAGAATCTGTATCTCTGGTTTACAATGTTCAAGACCCATCTGTCCTGGGTGATGTACTTCCAGTTTTTTGCATACAGGGCAAGTTTTCCTCCTAAGCGTGCAAGTACTTGGGCAAGGCTTGGAAGAGTTAAGGATAAGTCATTGGGAGATTTAACCATAGGATGGTGGCTTACTATTCCCCGTTTTAAAGGTGGGAGCACCCCATTGCTTAGATCTGCGCTTAACGTGAGACTGTAATGTTGGTAGTCTGCTGCCCCTGGGTATGGACTGAGAAGGTATGGGAGGAACAGGAAAGGACCAGTT
Organism: Protopterus annectens; assembly: GCF_019279795.1. NCBI lineage: Eukaryota > Metazoa > Chordata > Ceratodontiformes > Protopteridae > Protopterus > Protopterus annectens. The sequence goes on from NC_056733.1 coordinate 464,004,696, forward strand.
TTTAGAAGGCCAATGCCTACTGAATCTAGGTAGCCGTATCTGTAGGAAATCTTTAACAGTTTCCATAGATTTACCTTTTTCCTCCATCTTTTTGAGGACGACTTCTGTTTTATTGCCAAACAGGCATTCATGGTTTAATGGTGCATCAAGTAATTTTGCTTTGACATGGTCTTGCAAGATTTGTTCCTTAAGCCAAGCATGCCTACAAAGAACAGACCCAGTGACAGCAGCCCTGCAAGATGCTTCTAAGGCATTAAAACCTCATTGCAAGGTATGTTTTCCAACTTGGTTAGCAGAATGCATTAACACTTATAAATCTTTATGTTCTGCATAATCAAGAATCAATGTCATTTTCTGTTTAATTATCTCCATATGTTGCTGATACTTTAACATCTGAAACTGGCAATTTAAAGCCCTGATGGCAAGAGTAGCAGAGGTGTAGACTTTCTTACCCTGTCTAAAGCCCTAGAGTCCCTGTCTGAAGGGGTTGGGTTTTTGGCTGTTGTAGCCTTAATGCCTTTAGGTCCCTGGGAAATGGTCTCTAGATCCACAGTAGGATTCTTAAAGAGGAATTTGTGGGAGTCAGTTACTCTGTAGTACCAGTCAGGTTTCCTGGGAGCTGGAGGCAAAGTATCAGGGGTAAGGCTGGATTCCAAGAAGACATCATCAGTACTCTGCAGTGCTTAGCTGGGGCAATTTTAAGGAGGTCTTAAGTTTCAACATGGGTTGTAGTGGTCAATGACTGAGACGTAGGCTGAGGTAAGCTGACGTCTCCATATAGAAAGAGAGAACTCTGCACATGGACATAGCCTCAGTCCAGATTACTAGCATATGTTCCTGCAAAATAACCATAAAAGATGAACTATCTCCCTCTGTAACCGATGCTCAGATGTTGGAAACAGAAGCCTAAGCAATTTCAAACCCATCCAACACTGAAGTCGAGAGAAAACAAACTCGACTGGCCTGCTGCCATGGTGACTTCCTGAGGGGGTCACACCAGAAGGCTTGGGCCTGGTAGTCAACGGACCTAGAGGTTGCAAAAGCTTCTCACTAGAGAGGAAGTCAACTTGTATGCAGACATAGAATGACTGCAGTCATCTACTGAATCCTTTTCCTTATTTATTTTTTTTGCTTTTGTGTTTCTTTGGCAAAGTTGTGGACAAAGCAGAGGAAAGAGAAGCAACAAAAGGAACCAGATCCAAGGACTTCAACTCTACACTTGAGTCTTAGTTCAAAACTTACCATAATCCTGACAAAAAAAAGTCTCGCTGAGGCCCCAAACAAATAGACCTTATGCAGGACTGATTTCCCACATTTCTAACAGTTATTAACTTTTTGAACATTAATCAGAAGAAAAAATTCCCCAGTGGCGCACTTACCTGAAAAACAGGTTGTAAGAAACTTTGGAAAAAACAAGACATGGAAAAATGTAGTAGCACTTGGACTGCATGGCTAGAAAGAACTAAACATGGTACTGGATGTCGGCTATCAGATGTTTGCTGGCTACAGATAATAAAAAGACTCTGGAAATCAGAATGATCGCAGGCTTCTGCATGGCAAAAGGATCCAAAAATCAATAGTGCAACACTGACTACAAAGAACAGAGATGAACAGTATGCTTAAGAATTCTTCTACCTTAGGAAATCCAGCAAAAGTGGAAGCTTTTCCAGGTCACCATCTAACAAAAAGTTGATTAACTTGCACAACAGAGAGCGGTTATTTCAAGAATTACAAATTAAGTGTTAACCTGGAAAATGAGCGTACTAGCACTTAACTGTAGATACTTCAACAACAACTCAGAAAAATCACTGCAACATTACCGACAGACTGACAAAAGGATAAAATTGGCTAAGAGCAATCCAATTCTATACATTCAATTTTTCAAAGGGTAAAACACATTTTCATTAACAATCTATGGAATTTTATTGTGAAATTTATATCAAATACGTACCCAATGGTATCATGCTGTACATGTTTGGCATCAAGGCTAGAATAGAGATCCACAACAGGCTCAAATGCCCCTAGATGGCAAAAGATTCGGGTTAACAGTAGTTTGAATTGGGCATTACAAGGACTGTGAAAAAGGCCTTCTTCCAGTACATACATGGACTGCCACAAAGGCCACTCATCACCTGCAAGACAAAAGTAAACACTGCACTAGCACTGACTGATTAAGAATTAAGCCACATCTAAGCAGGCTTACAGTAATGTTGTCAGCAGTTGCTACTAACTTTTTAGTTAACACAAACACAGTCACAGTCTATAAAGAGAAAAAGTTTATCACTGAATCTCAGCAAGATGAAATCTGTCAAATAAATCAGGCCTTCAATAAACCAAAAAACACAGCCATGCCAGAAGCAGTCCCTTTGTAGTTTTAATTGCAGAATAAAAACAAACACTCCCAAATAGAGTACGTTTTTGTAAACACACTTTCTCAGATGCAAAACATAAGTGTATGAATACCAAGCCTTTTATACGCGAATAAACCAATCAAGTGTTGTATTCCCCTTTTACATCATCACCTTTAGGGTTCCTATCAAAATCAATACAAAGTACAAAATTCAAATACATCTGCATAAAGTGTAAAAAGTACATTACAAATCCAGAGTAACAAAAGAGGAAAAAGTGCTTTAAAAAACCAACCACAACAAAGCACTCAGGAAACAAACATAACGAAGCCAATACACGACGTAGATTTGGGCAAAAAAAACACAATTTTATTTAATAAAATACATTACAAATATTAATGTTCAGTAAAACTTCAAACAATATTATATTTCACTGCATCATTATCCACTTACATTCAAAAAAGTTTTTAAAATATATAAATCCTCACAAAAACATATATAAAAAAAAAAGTTATGTACTCACCACAAACATTCCCATTTTTGCTGTCCATCTCATCTTCATTCTTCACTGGTTGAGTTCAGAACCAATCATCAGTTCCGACTAGGCCTATACAAAAGCTCGAAAACTACAACCAGCTCGTGGCTGTAACCCCTATTCCATCATGTTCAGGAAAGATTACCCAGATCTTGTTTGCAAATATTAGATGTACTTGCCAAAAACTATTTACATGCCTGAACAGACTAGTGAAGAGAGTCAGAGAACACTGTATTCCAATTAATTCTGCTCGGTCCTCCAGGACAGAAAGGCAGGGGGAAGGAGGGTGGAATATGAGAATGAAGGTGAGATGGACAACAAATATGGAACGTTATGGTGAGTATTTAACTTCTTTATGTTATGTTGCCCTAGCTCACCTTCATTCTTCACTGGTTGGGACAGTGTCCCTAGCGCCATCTTCCTTGGGTGGCTCAAGAGAAAAAAACTCCTCGGAACAGTGGACCCAAAGGAGGCCCTGTTCCTGGAGGCCGAATCTACTTTGTAATGAGTGATAAAGGTATGAGGCTTAGCCCATGCCATTGTTGCACAAATAGAATCCACAGGAAGCCCTGTTTGAAAAACAGATGAGGTTGCTATTGCCCTTGTAGAATGACCTTTTATCTTTCCAGCAAGTTCTCTGTTTCAAGATTTATAAGTGAAAGTAATACAACCTGGAAGCCATTTTGAAAGTGTAACCTTTGATATGGGGCCAACTTTCTTTTCGTCTGAAAATGATACAAACAACTGGTCTGATCTCCTGAAGTTTTTTGTTCTAAGTAGAAAAACGTAATTGTCTATGCACATCTAGCTGATGTAATTTATACTCTGCCCTGTTGGATAGTTGGGGGAAAAAAAAGTACAGTTGTGTACACTTACCATAAATGTAGATGTTCGAGTGTATTCACTGTTGCAGTCATTACATTTGGGTAATCTGCTTGCAGGTTGCCCTCAGTCAGCCTGATTAACAAAGTCTTGGGTCCTGCCTCGGTTGCTGTCCCTTCTTCCATGACGTCAAGTCGTCAGGGGTATAAAACATGCAGCCGACGCCATTACATCAGTTTTGCTTGCCCCAGATGTCAGGTGCCCCCCTAAAGGAGAGCAAATAAACATAAAAACACAAAGGTATACCTCCAACAAAAAAAGCAAATACACCAAAAAGGCTTCTAAGCATAGTAAAGGAAAGTAGAGGTATAACCAGAAGAAATTAGGGGGCTGGAGGGAGGGTAACCAGGACTGCAACAGTGAATACACTCAAACATCTACATTTATGGTAAGTATACACAACTGCACTATGTTCATCGTGTTTCACTGCTGCAGTCATTACATTTGGGCAGATTCCCAAAACTATGGTTGGGAAGAGGAGTTTATATGGCATTAGGGCCAGCTATAAGGCCCTGCAAGACAGCAGTGGCAAAGTCAGCTCTGGATTTAGAGAAAATTGGCAAATGATAATGCTTGGTGAAAGTATGTACAGAAATCCAGGTAGCAGCTTCTAGGATGTCTCTGGTAGAAACACCTCTGTGAAAGGCTGAGGTCTGATCCCATGGGGGATAGGTTTTGCCATGGTGCTTATAGTAGAAATGAATGCAATGGCTTTTACATTTAGAAATGGTTTGTTTTGAAGTAGCCTTCCCCTCTGCCCCTGCAGCAAATGCTACCAGCAGTTCAGATTTTCTTCGAGGTTTAGCCCTGTCCAGGTAGAATCTAAGTTGTCTGTGCACATCCAAGGAATGCAGAATCCGTTCCCCTTTGTTCTGTGGTTTGGGAAAGAAGGTTTGCAAATGAATGGACTGATTAAGAGCCACACTGGATACCACCTTGGGCACGAAGGATGGATTGGTCCTGAGTGATACCCTGTCCGCATGAAAGATGATGAAAAGCTCAACTGCCATATGGGCCTGTAATTCAAATATCCTTCTAGCTGAAGTGATTGCTAAAAGGAAAGCTGTTTTCCAAGAAAGAAATTTTAAGTCTGCAGTAGCAGATGGCTCGAAAGGAGGTAGAGTGAGTTTCTCCAATACAAAGTTAAGGTCCCAGGCAGGGGTTGGAGCTCTCCTGGGTGGTCTCAAATTTTTGGCCCCTCTGAGGTACTGCTTGAGCAGAGGATGAGAGAAGAGGGGAGATTCTGTGTAATAATGAGCTGAAATGGTTGAGACGTGGTTTTAATGGAGGAAAAATACAGGCCCTTGTGAAGCATCTCAGTTAAGTATTGCAAAATCTGAGGTAAATTGGGTGCTGCTGTGCTCATCCCTTGAAATTGGTTCCAGGCACAGAATCTTTTCCATTTTTCAGCATAACATTTTCTAGTACTAGGCCTCCTTGTCTCTAAGATGACATCCATCGCAGGTTTGCTGAGGGATGATAAGGGTGAGTTTAAGTAATTAACCAGGCGTCAAGGTTCAATGGTGGAAGCTGAGGGTGCAGAATCTGGCTCTCCTGCTGAGAAAGCAGGGAAGGGGTCTGAGGCAGGTACCATGGAGATAACTGCGACACATTGCGCAGGAGGGTGTACCACTGTTGGCGCGGCCAGTCTGCAGCAATCAAAATCATCCTTGGTTTGTCCTGTTTGACTTTTAGTAGAACTTTGGAGAGCAGAGGCAGCGGGGGGAAGGCGTAGACTGATAGGTTTTTTCCGCTGAAGGACACAGCATCCACTTTCCAGGCTTGTTTGTGGGGAGTCCTTGTGCAAAACCTGTCCAATTGGTAGTTCTGGGGGGAGGCAAATAGGTCTATGTCTGGGCTCCCCTATTCGCTTGTCAACATGTTGAAAATCCTTGGTTCCAGTTTCCACTCGTGTGGGTCCATGAGGTTTCTGCTTAGTCCGTCTGCCAGTGTATTTAAATTTCCTGGCAGGAACTGAGCTTGTAGGTGCACTTGGTAGCTCAAGGCTGTGTTCCACAATGCCATGGCTAGTCTGCAGAGGGGGTAGGAATGTGTACCCCCTGCTTGTTTATATACCACATAACCGTGGTGTTGTCCTTCTTTACCATTAGCTGTCCTAGAAGAATGTAGTCCTTGAAGGCTGTCAGAGCATTCTGTACAGCTAACATTTCTTTTTGATTGATATGTACGTGCATTTGACTTGGGTTCCATTTGCCCTGAATACACTTCCCTGCCAGGTGAGCCCCCCACGCATAGTGTGATGCATCTGTTGTTAGGGTTTGGGCGGAAGGGGGTAGTGTGAATGGTGGTCCCTCGTTTTGGTGGCAGGCCTCTGCCCACCACAGGAACTCTAGGCGTAGGCAAGGTATGATATGAATTATTGTTTCTAGGCTGTGAGAATGTTAACTCCATAGACTTTTTAGATACCGCTGTAGTTTGCTTATATGCGGTCTTGCACATGGAATTAGAAGAATGCAGGAGGCCATGAACCCCAAGGCTTGCAGTATTTGGATTGCAGATAGCAGGGTTTTTGTGGCCATTTGTTTGAAATAGGTTACCAAATGAATTTGCTTTTCTGGTGTGAGGTAAGCCATCTGGGAAGTTGTATTCAAGCTTGCTCCTAGGAATGTAATTTGTTGACAGGGTACCAGTTGTGATTTATTTTCGTTTATGGTGTACCCCAGACAAGTTAAAACCCTTTTTACAAACGTCAGATGATTCAAAAGTATGCCCTGGCTTTCTGCCTGAATTAGACAACTGTCCAGGTATGGGTATATTTGAATACTTCTTTGCCTGCAAAATGTAATAACTGGTGCCAGGCACTTTGTGAACAACCTGGGCGCAGTAGACAAGCCAAAGGGCAGTGCAGAGAACTGATAATGCGTGTAGCCTGCTTTGAAGCATAGGTATCTTCTGCAAGATTCTCTGATTGGGATGTGCAGGTATGCTTCTTTTAAATCTAGTGTTGCCAACCAGGCGTCTTTGCCTAGCATAGGAAGTAATTGGTGAAGAGTCAGCATCTTGAATTTTGGAATGTCCAGAAAGGTGTTTAGAGTAGACAAGTCCAGGATTGGAAGCCATGATTTGTCTTTTCTGGGTCCCAGAAAAAGTCTGGAGTAAAAACCTTGTCCCTTTTCCTCTTCTGGTACCAGCTGAATAACCCCCATGCTTAAGAGGGAAAGTACTTGTTTTTGAGCCTCTGCCCACTGATTTGGAGGCAGGTCCAGCCACCCATTTGGTGGTGGTAATGTGTGGAAATGAAATCTGTATCACTGGGACACAATATTTAAAACCCATTTGTCTTGGGTTATGATTTCCCAGTTCTTTGCATGAAGAGCAATCTTTCCCCCAAAAGGGGCGGTCAGAAGATAAGTGCTTGGAAATTTTAAAAGGAAGTCACTGAGACTGTTTACCATAGGGGGGTGTCTTGTTATTACCAGATTTGGAAGTGGAGGCCCCCCCACTGCTTAGTTATGAGAGTCCCCTGGGACTGAAACCTGGGGTTTTTGCTGTGTCTGGGTTTGGCTTAAGACCTGGAAGGGTCCGGAAAGGACCGATTCTTAGTAGGCCAGTGCCTACTAAATCTAGGAGGTTGTACTTGTAAAAAATATTTAATAGTTTGCATAGATTTAGCCTCATCTTCCATCTTTTTAAGAATTTCTTCAGCCTTGTTGCCAAACAGGCGGTCCTGATTTAAAGGAGCATCCAACAATTTAGCTTTAACATGATCAGGCAAAGATTGCTCCTTAAGCCAAGCATGCCTTCTAAGCACAGACCCAGTAACAGCAGCCCTGGAAGAGGCCTCTAAAGAATCAAAACCACATTGCAAAGTATGTTTTCTAACTTGTTCAGCAGAATGCATTAAGTCCTGCAAATCCTTATTTTCCACACAGTCAGGAATCAACATCATTTTCTGTTTAAGAAGTCTAATGACATGTTGCTGATATTTTAACATATGAAACTGGCAGTTTAAAGCTCTGATTGCCAAGGTTGCGGAGGTATAAACCTTCTTTACCCCATCTATCCAGCGCCCTGGAGTCTCTATCAGAAGGGGTAGGATTTTTAGCAGTAGAAGCCTTAATGCCCTTGGGCCCCTGAGAAATTGTCTCTGGATCTGCAACACGATTTTTGAAAAGGAACTTGTGGGACTCAGGAACCCTGTAGTATCTGTCAGGTTTACTAGGAGCAGGAGGCAGGGAATCAGGGGCCACACTGGATTCCAAGAAATCATCATCAACAATGTCTAGTTGGAGGAGGAATAGCTAAAAGCCTATGCTTAGGTAGAAGGAAATCCCTAAGCCTCTTTTTTGAATCAGAAAATTCCTGGCTTTCCCAGTGAAAATGCTCCCTTAAAGTATGTAAGGTTTCCCCAAAAGAAAATCCTCAGGAGGGGAACCAGAGGGAACAGAATCTTCTGCATCAGAATCCTCATAAGTAGGTAAAGACAAATCCAGGTCATCAGAAGAGTCAGAAGGAACAGAATCCTGATCAGAAGATTCATAATCAAGCTCAGCCCTAGGCCTCTTGTGGGGGGGGGGGGGGTTGACTACCCCTGATTAGAGTTATTAGATCTTCAGCCATTTTTATCATTTGTTTTTTAGGCATATTGGCCTGAGCGTCAGTTTTTTAGACTTGGATTGAGATTTAGGCCTTAGTAATGAAGGAGTCGATTTAATATGCAAGTCCGTAGGCCTGAATACACCCTCAGAAGCCGGTGCCTGCACAGTGGCTCCGGACCCCATCCAAGGTAGAGACATCTGTTGGTTCCATAGTTGAAATATCTTGCAGCATACCGGACTCAGAATGGGTCTCAGTAGAGGCCTGCGAATCAGAAGTAGCGGGTATCAGGGGCTGCGAAATCACCTCACTGAATACCAGCGAACTGGCGACTGGCTTAGGAGAAGCAGCGTCGGCAGTTTTGGACCTCGGCGGCCTGTCTCTGTCTTTATCTTTGCATTTTTTCGGAATCCCGGTAGTTGGATGGCTAACCGACTGCATTTCTGGATAATTAAACCGAGAACCAAATTATTTAGAGACTAAAATATACCAACAACGGATAGTGCGCTGATTAAATAAAGCACAAAACCGACAGCAAGATACATCATGGTCAGGGCCAAAGCAAGGAATACAGTACGAATGAAAATCTTTATGAGGTATTTGCTTTCCACAAGTAATGCAATTATTAACTTTTACTGACATCGGTAAGGAGCAAGAAAAAGTTTCCCCAACGGGGTACTTAGCTTCAAGTTGAAGACTTCGGTTCTGAAACGCGAAAACGACAATTTCAGGAGTCTGCCGACCGGCACTTGCGAACTTCTGCTTCGGGCACCGCACGGCAAGAAAGACTGATGTAATGGCATTGGCTGCATGTTTTATACCCCTGACGACCTGACGTCATGTAAGAAGGTACAGCAACTGACGCAGGACCTAAGACTTTGTTAATCAGGCCGACTGAGGGCAACCTGCAAGCAGATTACCCAAATGTAATGACTGCAACAGTGAAACACGAAGAACATCTGGTAAGTGAATGGACTGATTCAAATTAGATTCCGAACACACTTTGGGTAGGAAAGAAGGGTTTATTCGCAGAGAAACTTTCGTTGTGGAAAACCATATAAGGGAGATGTATTGACAATGCTTGAAGTTCTGATACCCGTCTAGCAGACATGATGGCTACCAGAAAAGCTGTCTTCCATGTTAAGAGCTTTAGGTCACATGATGATGCAGGTTCAAAGGGGGAAAGAGGCAAAAAACCCAGTCTTCAGAGTAAAATAATTCTTTACTGGTGTCTCCTGGTACCATGGCTAAAACACCTTCAAGGGAAAATTAGGACACCAGAAACATGCTTTTTATACACTAAATCATCAACAGTTAATTTGCTGCAATAACACCCAAAATCACAAATACACCAAATTTAAAGTGACACTTCCCCTTTACAAAAACAATATCATTGTCCCACAATGTCCCCAATTATAAATGCAAGCAAAAACATTCAAATTTATATATTCATATTTATACATTAAGATTAAACATTTAAATTAAACATTTATATTAACCTCCAGGTTAAGTCCTGAAGGAAATAATGTATTAATATTAATGATGAACCTGGTTTCTAAAGTTAATAACTTTTCCTTGTATACCTCCCCATGTTGATGTGTAGGCATGGCTAATACACTAAAAGACAGAGAAGAATCCCAACCCCCATGGTTAAGACAAACATGGTGAGCAACTGGGCTATCTAATCTCCTATGTCTGATGTCCTCCATATGCTCCAAAACGTGTATTTTAAATTTGGTGTATTTGTGATTTTGGGTGTTATTGCAATTAATTAACTATTGATGATTTGGTATATAAAAAGCAGGTTTCTGGTGTACTAATTATCCCCTGAAGGTTTTTTAGCCGAGGTACCAGGAGACACCAGTAAAGAATTTTTTTTACTCAGAAGAGACTGTTTTTTGCCTGATTTCTGTTCATGTTTTTTGTTAATTCAATGGGGGAAAAAATCAGATTGGACAAAACAAAATTTAGGTCCCATGGCACTGGAGGTTCTTTGACTGGAGGCCTGAGTAAGACGGTACCTTTCAGGAACACTTTGCAAAGCCTGCGGGACATGATCCTTAGTCCCATTTCTCCAATATGATAGTTAGATATAGCTGCTAGTTGAACTCGAATAGTAGTCGCAGCCTAATTAAAAAGCTTTGCTAGAAAGTCTACAAAATAAGTTATAGGGGCAGTGAAAGGTTCCCTATTAGAAGACCGAAGACACATTCTTTCAAATGCATCTTGGTCGAACTCAAAAGTCTGAAATGGCAAAATATCGAATTGGCTTTTAAGCAAATTCTTTTCCTGGGAAAGAATTTCCTTAGCCGCTTCGTTACTTTTTCGTTTTCTGCACTGTAGTGTGGTCTCGGAGCTGGTATATTTAAGTAGGGGGGGTGTGTGGGGGGAACAGCCCCCCCACTTAATGTAATGTTTAAAGTGTTTTATTTATTTTTTTGTTGGAACAGTGATTTTTTTCCCTAGATAATAAGAATCTCTGTTCTGACAGTCCGAAATTGTAAGCTTTCGCTTACATAGGGTCGATTAATCACCGTTCACTTGTTTAAACGTTCGGTCATCTAATATAGACCCCAGTGAAAGGATCAATGTGGTTGCTGAAGGCCCAATGGGAAAATCTTTTGCATTTGCTTGAATACAACTTCCTGCTTGAAACCTTATGAGACAAAATCAAAATCTGTTTCACAGCAGGGGAAATGTCAGGAAGCCTGGCTGTGTGTGGAACTGGAGCAGCCAAGCTGTCAACTTGAGGGTTTGAACTGATGGATGGAGCATCCCTGAGAAATTAGTCAGGAGGTCTGGAACTGGGTCGAAAATCCACAGCTCCTCCTAAAGATGGGGCCAAAGAAAGGGGAACCAAATTTGATGATGCCTGTATGGGGCGATGAATATCAAATTCCTTTCCAACGAGTTGGCTTTCTGAAGGACGTTGGGAATCAGGGGGAAGGGAGGAAAAGCATAAAGGAGACCCCGGGGCAATTGTGTACGAGTGCCTCCCTTAGAAATAACTAACACCAAAACCAAGTAAAAAATATATGAAGAGGATCACCAAAGGAACACTGCAGCACTAAATCCAGAAAATTTATTGAAAAAAGTTAAGCGCTTTTGTCAAAATCCCAAGACTTCATCAGAACAAGAACATACAAAAAATGCCATATTTAAATACCCTAACCATTACAGCCATTGGTTGACAAAGCAAACATCATTTCCTGTAAAATAATTAAGCAGTTTAAAAAGACAGTACCACATAATCACAGTAACTGCCCACTACAACACACCAATTGCCACCTACCAACCACATAGACATTAATGTATTATGTATTGAAGTATAATTTAAAACACAGATCTTGAAAAAAATCACATAAAAAAAGCTGATTTTAGCTTTAATACAGCACTAATGGATAACTTGTCATTGAGCCCAGATGGTTGACATGCATTTAATTTAATCTGCCACTTGAGCTCTAAATATTCAAGGAAGTCATTGTCGGGTCCCCCTCATGGACCCAGGTCGACTTGTTCAAGTACAAAAAATTTAAAATGTGTCGGGTGTACCATTATATGCTTAAATAAAGCATTGGTTTCTTTATTTTTTTTTTTGTATATCATAGTTGTGTTGATGTATTCTTTGTCTGAGGGCTCTGATCGTCTTCCCCACATAGTACCCCTCACATACCATACAGGTTGCAATATATACCACTCCCTTGGTGTAACAGTACCACTTCCTATTAATAGTAATTTTACCATAGTTCCTGACTCTAATGGAATCAGTGTCCAATATATAGGGGCATTGTGTCCACACCTCCCACATTTAAAAGTTCACCTTGGCCTGCCTTTAACTTTTTCCTCTCCACCAGGCCTTTCAAGGAGGTACTCTTTTTGTAAACCACAAGAGGTTTTCCCCCAACCTTTTGTTGATCTTCTCATCCAAACAAAAAATGGTTCAAAAATCATAAATGATGCTTCTAATGTTAAAAAAAATCCCTAGTGAAGGGGCAGGACACATGCTGGCATTTACTAACAAATAACAGTAAGTTGCAGGAAATTTTTAAATAACTTATTTTTCTGTGTTTATTTGGAAGGATTTATAATATATACTTTAAAACATTTCTTGAATATATGTGGATAACAATGGTGCAGTGGAAGATTCTGTTTGAAGTTTAAATGAACATTAATATTTTAATGTATTTGTATTTTGCACTTTGTGTATTGATTTTGATATGAACCCTAAAGAAGGTGATGTAAAAGAGGAACACAACACTTGACTGGTTTATTCAAGTATAAAAGACTTGACATTCATACACTTTGTGTTTTGCATCTGAGGAAGTGTCTTTATGAAAACGTACTCTGACTGAAGTGTTTGTTTTTATTCGGGTCTATATCAGAACATCAAAGTATTAAAACTTCGAATGTTCTGATATCGAACACTATTCAGCGAACGCTAATAGCAGCAAAGTTGCAGAAAAGCGAATTCTTTCTTCAGGAAAGAATTCGGTTGGCCTTTTCGGTGGCTTTGCCATTCTTAGCGCTGTGGTGGAAAGTTACGGGTTGGGTTCAGGTAAGTGTGCGACTGTTTGTACGTTAAGGGTGGATTAAGTGAGTTAGGGCGCGGGTTAGGAGTGTGTGCGATAGTGACAGACTTTAGGGTTAGGGGCGGTTTAAGTGAGTAAGGGTTAGGGCACGAGTTAGGTGAGTGTGCGACAGTGACTGACCTTAGGGTTAGGGTTTGGGTTAAGGTAAGTGGGTAGATAGTAGTGTATGTTTAGTTTAGTGTAGCAATAGAAGTAGGAATTTAAGTGTATGTGTGTGGTTGCTGCTTGTTTGATGTGCTTGTGTTGTGTGTGCGTTTTGGAGCTGCAAATTTTTTCCATGGGAAAAAAGTTGCTGTTCTGAATGTTTGATATTTTCATGTTTAGATGTTTTTGGGGCCGATGAAATAGCGTTCGCTATTTTCATCTTTCGATAACGTGATATAAATGCTTTTATTCTACAATTAAACTACAAAGGTAATGAAATCATGTCTTCACATTGACAAGATTAGATTTGAACAAATCTACTAGAACTTATTTCAGTCATCTTTGAGAGGGCCTTATGTAAACACCACTGCCTCTTATTTATGCATATGGACTACCTTAGATAGACTCCCATGTATGACAGATGTGTGGGGAAGCATAAAAGTACAGTTTTGTACCTACCATAAATGTAGATGTTCGAAGATCCACATTGCTGCAGTCCTTACATATGGGTAGTCCGCTGTCCTCGGTCGGCCCGAATACCAAAGTATTAGGATGACGTCGGTCAAGGCGCTTAAAACTGACATCAGGACGTCAGGGTACAAAAGCGCATGACCGACGTCATATCCTCAGTCTTTTCTTGCCCCAGATGTCAGAAGGCCCTAACAAGAAAGGCCAAAGCCAAAAAACATAACCAACCACCCCTGCACTAACCATATTTACAATATGTACAACACAAACCACACCACCACCTCTAACAACAGAGGGGAAGGAGGGAGGGTAAATTGGACTGCAGCAATGTGGATCTTCGAACATCTACATTTATGGTAGGTACAAAACTGTACTATGTTCTTCATCTCACATTGCTGCAGTCCTTACATATGGGTAGAATCCCAAAGCAGAGGTAAGGGAGGATGGCAAAACTATAAAGCATTAGGGGCTGCCAAAATGCCCTGTAAAATTGCAGTGGCAAATCCAGCCCTAGATTTAGAGTAAAGTGGAAGGTGGTAATGCTTAGAGAAAGTATGCACTGAACTCCAAGTAGCTGCTTCCAAAATATCTTTAGTAGCCACCCCTTAAAAAGCAGTAGAAGTGGCAGTAGCCCTAGTGGAATGAGGCCTAATCCCAGCTGGAATCTCCTTACCATGATGGGAATAACAGAAAGCAATACAAAACCAATCCACTTAGAAATAGTTTGTTTTGAAACAGGTTTGCCCTGAGAACCCAAAGCAAAAGAAACAAACAACTGCTGAGACTGCCTGAACCCTTTAGTTCTGCTCAAATAATATCGCAACTGTCTGTGTATATCCAAAGTGTGCAAAATCCTTTCCCCTTTATTTTGGGGGTTTGCATAAAAAGTAGGCAAATGAATAGTTTGGTTTAAAGCCACACTAGAAACCACTTTAGGCATAAAAGAAGGGTTAGTACGCAAAGACACCCTATCCTTGTGGAAAATTAAGAAAGGCTCAACCGCCATAAGGGCCTGTAATTCAGAAACCCTTCTCGCAGAGGTAATGGCCAACAAAAAAGCAGTCTTCCATGATAAATATTTCAACTCTGCAGATGCTGCAGGCTCAAAAGGTTGTAGAGTGAGTTTCTCCAACACAAAATTGAGATCCCAAGCAGGAGTAGGAGCTCTACGTGGGGGTCTTATATTCTTTGCCCCTCTAAGGAATTGCTTAAACAAAGGCTGAGAAAATAATGGTGGGTCACAGTCATAGTGAGCAGAAATTGCTACAGCATGAACCTTTATAGAGAAGGACAAACCTTTGTCCAATAACTCAGTAAAGTATTGAAGCGCAACACTTAAATTAGGTTTAGAAACATCAAAGTCCTTTGCTGCACTCCAAAATAAAAATCTCCTCCATTTATCTGTGTAAACTTTCCTTGTACTAGGCCTTCTGGCCTCCAAAATAACATTCAAAACTTGTTGTGGAAGCTGAGACCCTCCAGGGTTTAAAACAGAATATGCCAGGCTGTTAGATGTAGAGAGTGAAGTTTGACATTGAGTAAATGACTGTTCTCCTGAGACAGCAGGTGAGGAATCGAAGGCAAAGGCCATGGAGGCTCCCGTACCAGACTTCTCAGTAATGGGTACCAGTGCTGTCGAGGCCAATCCGGAGCTATTAAAATCATGTTTGGCTTGTCCTGTCTGACCTTCAGGAGTACCTTTGGGAGGAGAGGCAGAGGTGGAAAGGCATACACGTGAAGATTGCTCCAATTGAATGAGAGAGCATCCACTTTCCAAGCTGTGGGATGAAACCTTTTTGTGCAAAACTTTGGCAGCTGGTAATTTAGTGGAGAAGCGTACAGATCTATGTCTGGAGTTCCCCATAACACTGTCAATCTCTGAAATACATGAGGATCCAATTTCCACTCGTGGGGATCCATAATTTGTCTGCTCAACACATTTGCTAAGGAGTTCTGTGCTCCTGGCAGAAACCTTGTCTGAAGATTTAGCTGTAAACTGAGAGCAGTCTCCCACAAAATCATTGCTTGTCTGCATAGAGGATATGAATGCGTTCCCCCTTGCTTGTTGATGTACCACATGACAGTAGTGTTGTCTGTTTGAATCAACACCTGCCCTGGAAGAAGTAAATCCTTGAAAGCTATCAATGCAAATTGGACTGCTAACATCTCCTTCAAGTTGATATGTAGATGTTGAAGTCTGGCAGGCCACGTGTCTTGTACCCATTTTCCATTTAGATGAGCTCCCCAAGCTTTGTCTGAGGCATCTGTCGTTAGAATCTGACTCGCCTCTGGCCGGGTCACAGAGAGTCCCTTGTTTAGGTGACATTCCTGAGCCCACCACAAAAATTCCTTTTGAATGCAAGGTATTATCTGAATGACAGTGTCCAAATCTTGGCAGTGCTGTGTCCATACATTTTTGAGATACCATTGTAGCTTCCTCATATGCAGTTTGGCATTGGGAAGTACCAGAATACAAGATGCCATGAACCCCAAGGCTTGAAGGACTGTCCTTGCAGTCAGCCTGGACTGAAGAGACAATTGGTGGAAGTAAAGAGAAAGATTCTTTTGTTTGTCCGGGGTCAAAAAGGCCATCTGGGATGCTGTATTCAGTCTCACACCCAGAAAGCACATGTCCTGAGAGGGTACTAGACTGGACTTTATTTCGTTCACAGACTACCCCAGGCATCTTAACACTGCCATCACATACTGTAAATGATGAAGAAGTTCGTCCTTTCCTTGGGCCAGAATCAGGCAATCGTCCAAATAAGGATAGATTTGTATTCCTCTTAGCCTGAAGAAAGCTACCACTGGAGCCAGAACCTTCGTGAACACTCTGGGCGCAGTAGATAAGCCAAAGGGCAATGCAGAGAACTGATAATGAGAAGTCCCAGCCCGAAAACGCAGATACTTCCTGCAACTGAGCCTGATAGGAACATGAAGGTAAACCTCCTTGAGATCCAGAGTCACCATCCAGTGATCTTTGCCCATCAGAAGTAAAAGCTGTTGTAACGTCAACATTTTGAACTTGGGAATGTCCAGATATGTGTTGAGGATAGATAAATCCAAAATTGGTCTCCATGTGTTCCCTTTCTTTGGTACTAGAAACAGGCGAGAATAAAATCCTAGGCCCACTTCTGGCAGAGGGACCGGTTGTATGGCCCCTATTTGAAGTAGTAGAGAAATTTGTTTGTGAGCCTCTAGTCTTTGCTGAGGAGGAACGTCCGGCATGCCTTTGAAAGGAGGCAAGGTATGGAAATAAAACTTGTAACCTTGGTGTATGATATCCAATACCCATTTGTCTTGGGTAATCAACATCCAATTTTCCTTGAAGAGTGCCAACCTTCCTCCCAAAGGTGCTGCCAGGCAAGAAGGATCTGGCAGCTGAAAAGTAGGTCATTGGGCCTGTTTACGAAAGGACTGGCCCCTGCCCTCACCCGAAGATTGTGCAGGTGAACTCCCTGTTCTAGGTCTGAAAGAACTCTGAGCTCTGCCCCTACCACGTCTAGATCTACCCCTAGACTGAGAATCATAAGAAGGATACGTCCACCCCTTAGCAGGCCAATTCCTACTAAACTTCGGAGGCTGAACTTGCAAAAAATCTTTAACAGCCTGCATAGACTTAGCCTTGTCTTCCATTTTCTTCAAGACTGACTCCACAGGTGAACCAAACAACACATCAGACTGCAAAGGAGCATCCAAAATCCTTGTCTTAACATGGTCAGATAAATTCTGATCCTTCAGCCAGGCGTGCCTGCGAAGAACTGAACCAGTAGCAGCCACCCTAGACGAGGCCTGCACAGCATCAAAACCACATTGTAATGAATGCTTACCCACCTGTTCAGAGACATGCACCAAATCTTGTAATTCTTTACACTCAATGCCTTCCGCCAGAGCATCCACCTTAGACTTCAATTGAGAAAGAAGAAAGTTTTGATATTTCAACATATGAAACTGGCAATTCAAAGCCCTCATAGCTAAGGTAGAAGATGTATAGACCTTCTTTCCCCATCTATCCAAAGCTCTGGCCTCTTTATCTAGAGGAACCGGATTTTTTACAACAGAGGCCTTGACACCCTTAGGTCCCTGACTAATAGTTTCTGGGTCCGCCCTAGGACTCTTATAAAGATATTTATGAGCCTCAGGCACCCTGTAATACCTATCCGGTTTAACAGGAGCAGGAGGCAGAGAATCAGGATTAAGTGAAGCCTCTGCAAACACATCTTCCACAACATACAGAACAGGGGGTATAGCCAAGGGCCTATGCTGGGGTAAAAGCAAAAATTCCCTAAGTCTTTTCCGAAAATCAGAGAAGTCCTGACCTTCCCACTTAAAATGTTCCCTCATAGAATGAAGTGTCTCTGAAAAAGAAAAATCCTCTGGAGGAGAAGCAGAAGGAGTGGAATCATCTGCATCAGAATCAGAATAAGGAGAGTACTCCTGCAAGTCTTCAGCCGAAGACTCTGAAACATCCGAAGCCTGCTCAAAACTTCCCAACTCTGGCTCCACCCTAGGCCTCTTATCAGGAGGGGGCAAAGAACCTCTAATCAAAGTAATCAAATCTTCTGCCATTTTAAGCATGTGCTGCTTAGGCACAGACCCTGCTGAACTAGGAGTGACACCAACAGAAGCTAAACCTGGCCTGCCTCTGGGAGAAGCCTTGGAAACAGAAGGAGAGGGCCTAACCACCCTAGGAAGGGAGGGGAGTACAGTAACCTGAGAAGCCCCTTCAGCCTGACCTGCCTCCTGAGAGGCCACCTCCTGCAAAATCAAAGTCTCCCCCTGAGACTCCAGAGAAGTCTCCGTCGGAACCACCGGTTCCACTGAAGCCTCTAAAGAACCGGCATCCGGAACGGACGACTCATCTTGCCTGGGTTTAACTGTTTTGTCTTTGCGCTTCTTCGCAGAAGCGGGCGCCGGAGAGTCCGACGGCATATTATAATTGCACCGCTCAAGACCAGCCTAGCACAATCTAACCTTCGCTTAATAGTGCGTTTATTGAACCTAGCACAAAAGCGACACCCAACAACGTCGTGCTCAGGCCCCAAACAAAGAATACACAAAGAATGATAATCCCTATGCGGTATCTGTTTCCCACAAGAAATACAGTTATTCACTTTTTCTGACATCCGGTAAAACACTGAGGCAAGAAAAAACCAAAATATTCCCCAACGGGGTACTTAGCCAACTTGGATTCGGTCTGAAACTCCGAACTCGAAAAATTTCAGAACGCCGAACGGCACTTGCAACGCTGCTTCTGCATCGGACCATGCGGCAAAAAAGACAGAGGATATGACGTCGGTCATGCGCTTTTGTACCCTGACGTCCTGATGTCAGTTTTAAGCGCCTTGACCGACGTCAGCCTAATACTTTGGTATTCGGGCCGACCGAGGACAGCGGACTACCCATATGTAAGGACTGCAGCAATGTGAGATGAAGAACATCTGTATACAGTGCTCGAGTCTAATAACTTTGTAGTTCAAAAAACACTGCAAAAGCAGTTGTAAGAGTTATTGCTACACAGCATACTTCTTTATGATGTGCTAAATAATTCACAATACCTTCTGCAGTTGCGAACAAAGACATGACTCAGTACACTGAAAACGACACTAACAAAATATATTGGAGGTCTTGGGTTTGAGACCTACATTACAGCTACTAACTTCTGTGATTCTAACAGTGCCTAAGCAGAAGGTCTTCTCTAAGCTCTTAAGGGAAAACTCAACACCTATCTATCCAGGAGCTCTTATTGGTCCACTGGCAGTGACATCAGCATGATAAGCTGAAGGCCTCAAATCACAGATATTACCCTTTCACTTCTGTGATTATAAATAGTGAACAATCGGATGACCATCTCTATATTTGTGTGTGTGTGTATATGTATGTGTGTGTGTTTTGCTGGGCTACCTTTGGCTGAACAGCACACACATCTCAAAAACAATCCTGCCTTCTTACAGAAAAACATATCCCCTATTAACATTAAGCTGATAAGAAGAGAGGAGTAGCTTCTGAGTTAACTTCATTTTTTTCCCCAAATAATGAAATTCATGTAGTCCACCATATAGTTTGTGGAAATGTAGATGACTTATTGTTTGTGCACCTGCTTGCTTGTGCTTTTCTGGGGACTTAACCTACGTCTAACCTTTAGGCACTGCATCTGGGCCTGGGGTTTGCCAGTCAGGAGCTTTTCTTAATTTCATTTCAGTTTCTCTGGCAATTACTTCACCCATTTCATATCCTGTACATTTGAATTTCATTTTCTTTCTTTTACTTTTTCTATCCATTCAGCATCTTTATGTTATATGGTTAGCTAAACAGGATGTATCCTGCTGAGGAAATAAAATGCCCAGACAGTCTACTAAAAGTCTGGGCATCTTACTCATGCACTGTATGTCCTTTAACACACGTGCGCACAAGTTGACAAAAGGAAGACATATGGGAACTGTAATTCAGAGCTTTCTTGCCCTAAAGTGAGAGGATGAAGCCTACCTCCCAAGAAAAGGTATGTCAAGGAAAAATGCCATGCCAGAAAAGGAACAAATTAAACTTCAGCTAGGGAACAACAGGAAAATAAAAAAGGGGCAAGCAGGGAGAGAGTGCTAGCACTGCAACAGTGATGAATTCCAACATCTACTGTTATGGTAAGTTAGCTAGCGTCTATATCACGTTATCTAAAGATGAAAATCGCAAACGCTATTTCATTGGCCCCAAAACATCTAAACACGAAAATATCAAACATTCAGAACAGAGAATTTTTTTCCCATGGAAAAAATTTGCTGCTCCGAAACACACACACACAACACAAGCACATCAAACGAACAGCAACCACACACATACACTTAAATTCCTACAGCTAACGCGACACTAAACTAAACATACACTACTAACTACCCACTTACCTTAACCCAAACCCTAACCCTAAGGTCCATCACTATCGCACACTCACCTAACCCACGCCCTAACTCACTTAAACCGCCCCTAACCCTAAAGTTTGTCACTACTGCACACATGCCTAAACCGCACCCTAACTCACTTAACCCGCCCCTAACGTACAAACAATTGCACACTTACCTGAACCCAACCCGTAACTTTCCACCACAGCTCTAAGAATAGCGAAGCCAAAGAAACGGCCAACCAAATTCTTTCCCGAAGAAAGAATTTGCTCTTCTGCAGCTTTGCTATTCTTAGCATTCGCTGAATAGTGTTCGATATCAGAACATTCAAAGTTTTAATACTTCGATGTTCTGACATAGACCTGTTAGCTATACCACGTCCATCATTAGGTAACTGATGCAGTGGCATTTCGATACATACGACGACTGGCAAAGCTTACGAAGCAAGGGTGGAGGTAACAGGGCCAGAGCCTAGAAGACAAAGAACAGATCAAGTAAAATCCTGATCTGATTCTGGAAAAGGAGTCAACTGCATAATGCTTATTTAAAGTGCTTAATGATGACTAAGTTGGTGCATTCAGAATAGCTCGAAAGTCCACCCCTTTCCAACAGGCTCCAAAAGTTGTCACAGCTCTGGTGGAATGAGCCTTGACTTAGGCAGTCATTTTTCATGACGAGAACAACAGAACACAAAACAGCATGAAACAGTTTACTTGGAAATTCTTTTTTTTCCTAGTCATCAAAGGAAATAAGGAGTTGGTCTGACATTCTGTATTCTTTAGCCTTGTCCAGGTAGTACAGAAGTTGTCTAGAGATATCCAAGAAATAAAGAATTTTCACCCATCTGTTTTTTGACTTATGGGAAGAATACAAGGAGGTGGACAGCTTAATTCAAAGTAAACTCGGACACAGCTTTGGGCATCAAGGTAAGGATGGTTCTAAGGTCACCCTGTTTTTATGGAAACTCAATAAGAAAAAGGCTGAAATGACATGAGAGGTTGCAATTCAGACACTCATCCAGTGGAAGTTACAGAATAAGTAATGGTGTTCTCTAAGAAAGAAATTTCAGGAAAGAACTGGCTGTTGGTTCAAAGAGAGCTAGAGTTAGCTTCCCCAACACAAAATTAAAATACCAGGAAGACATTACATGCTTTCTAGGTGGCCTAATATACAATTAAGCTTTCAAAAAACAGATTTGGAAAAAAGGAGGAAGGAAAGAATCTAATGGCAAACAAGTAGAAACATCCAAAATGTGCACTTTGATAAAAGTGTTTCTTAAGAAAAGCTTGAATTGAACAAACACTGGAGAAAGTACAGTTGTGTACACTTACCATAAATGTAGATATTTGAGTGTATTCACTGTTGCAGTCATTACATTTGGGTAATCTGCTGGCAGGTTGCCCTCAGTCGGCCTGATGAACTAAGTCTTGGGTCCTGCGTCAGTTGCTGTCCCTTCTTCCATGACATCAGGTCATCAGGGGTATAAAACAAGCAGCCGACACCATTGCATCAGTTTTTCTTGCCCCAAATGTCAGGTGCCCCTCCAATAGGGAACTAAATATTTAAGTAATTTAAAAACCACAAAAATATACCTCCAAACAAAAGCAAATACACCAAAAAGGCTTTTAAGCATAGTAAAGGAAAGTAGAGGTATACTAAGAGGAAAACAGGGGGTTGGAGGGAGGGTAACCAAGACTGCAACAGTGAATACACACGAACATCTACATTTATGGTAAGTGTACACAACTGTACTATGTTCTTCGTGTTTCACTGTTGCAGTCACCACATTTGGGTAGAATCCAAAAGCTATGGTTGGGAGGATGGATTTATACAGCATTAGGACCAGCTATAAGACCCTGCAAGACAGCAGTGGCAAAACCAGCTATAGATTTAGAGAAGAAAGGTAAATGGTAATGTTTGGTGAATGTATGAACTGAGCTCCAGGTAGTACCTTCTAGAATGTCTCTGGTAGGAACACCTCTGAGAAAGGTTGTAGAAGTAGATGCAGCCCTGGTGGAATGAGATCTGATCCCCTGGGGGATAGTTTTACCATGGTGCATATACGTTTTACCATGTTGCACATAGCAGTAGAGTACAATGACTTAACCATTTGGAAATAGTCTGCTTTGAAATAGCCTTTCCCTCTGCCCCTGCAGCAAATGCCACTAGTAGATGTTCAGATTTTCTTACAGATTTTGTCCTGTTTAAGTAAAATCTAAGTTGTCTGTGTACATCCAATAAATGCAGAATCCGCTCCCCCTTGTTCTGTGGATTGGGAAAGAAAGTTGGCAGATGAACAGTCTGATTAAGAGCCACACTGGATACCACCTTAGGCATGAAGGATGGATTGGTCCTGAGACACACCCTGTCCGCATGAAAAATAAAAGGCTCCACTGCCATAAGAGCCTGTAATTCGGAAATCCTTCTAGCTGAAGTGACTGCTAAAAGGAAAACTGTTTTCCAAGAGAGAAATTTTAAGTCTGCAGTAGCAGCTGGCTCGAAAGGAGGGAGACAGTTTTTTTCAATACAAAATTGAGGTCCCAGGCAGAGGTTGGAGCTCTCCTGGGTGGTCTTAAGTTTTTGGCCCTTCTGAGCTACTGCTTTAGCAGAGGATGAGAGTACAGGGGAGGTTCTGTGTTGTAATGAGCTGAAATGGCTGAGGCATGGATTTTTATGGAAGAAAAGGTCAGGCCCTTGTGAAGCATCTCAGTTAAGTATTGTAAAATCTGAGGAATATTGGCCACTGCTGTGCTTATCCCTTGTGATGGATTCCAGGCACAGAATCTTTTCCATTTGTCAGCATAAGATTTTCGAGTACTAGGCCTTCTTGCCACCAAAATGACATCCATCACAGGTTTGCGGAGGGATGCTAAAGGCGAATTTAGGTGATGAGCCACGCTGCAAGATTCAAAGTTTGGAGCTGAGTGTGCAGAATTTGGTTGTTCTGCTGAGACAGTAAGTAAGGCGTCTGAGGCAAGTGCCAAGGTGGAAGGTGTGACACTGCGCAGGAGTGGGTATCAATGTTGGCGAGGTCAGTCTAGAGCAATCAAAATCATTTTTGGTTTGTCCTGTTTGACTTTTAGTAGAACTTTGGAGAGCAGAGGCAGAGGGGGAAAGGCATAGACTGATAGGTTTTTCCAGCTGAATGAGTATCCACTTTCCAGGCTTTTTTGTGATGAATTCTTGTGCAGAATTTGTCCAACTGATAGTTCTGGGGTGAGGCAAAAAGATCTGTCTGGACTCCCCCATTTGCGTGTCAACATATTGAAAATCCGTGGTTCCAGGGTCCATGAGATTTCTGCTTAGTTCGTCCGCCAGAGTATTCAGCTTTCCTGGCAGGAATTGAGCTTGCAGTTGTATTTGATAGGTCAAGGCCATGTTCCACAATGCCATGGCTAGTCTGTAAAGGGGGTAGGAGTGTGTACCCTAATGCTTATTTATGTACCACATAACTGTGGTGCTGTCTATCATTAATTGTCCTGGATGAAGGTAGTCCTTGAAGGCTGTCAGTGCATTCTGTACAGCTAGCATCTCTTTTTGATTGATATGAAGGTGCATTTGATTTGGGCTCCATTTGCCCTGAATGCACTCCCCCGCTAGATGAGCCCCCCCAAGCATAGTCTGATGCGTGTGTAGTTAGGGTATGGGTGGCAGGGGGTGGAGTGAATGTCAGTCCCTTGTTTTGGTGGCAGGCCTCTGCCCACCATAGGAACTCTAGTTGCAGTCAAGGTATGATAGAAATCATTGTTTCCAGGCTGTGACAATGTTGACTCCATACGCTTTTTAAGTACCACTGAAGTTTCCTCATATGAAGTCTTGCATATGGAATTAGAAGAATGCAGGCCGCCATGAACCCCAAGGCTTGCAGAATTTGTCTTGCAGATAACAGGGTTTTTGTGGCTACTTGTTTGAAGCAAGTTACCAAATGAATTTGCTTTTCTGGTGTAAGGTAAGTCATCTGGGCAGTTGTATTCAAGCTTGTAACCAGGAATGTAATTTTTTTGAGAGGGTACCGGTTGTGATTTCTTTTCGTTTATGGTTTACCCTAGACAAGTTAGAACCCTTTTTACAAATGCCAGATGTTTTAGAAAAATGTCCTTGTTTTCTGCCTGAAGTAGACAATCGTTCAGGTATGGATATTTTTGAATATTTCTTTGCCTGCAAAATGCAATTACTAGAGCCAGGCACTTTGTGAAAACCAAGGGCGGAGTAGATAAGCCAAAGGGCAGTGCAGAGAACTTGTAATGCAAGTAGCCTGCTTTGAAACGGAGGTATCTTCTGCAAGATTCCCTGATTGGGATATGCAGGTAAGCCTCTTAAGTCTAGAGTTACCAACCAGGCATCTTTGCCTAGCATAGGAAGTAACTGTTGAAGAGTCAGCATCTGGAATTTTGGAATGTCCAGAAATGTGTTTAGAGTAGATAAGTCCAGAATTGGACGTCATGATTTGTCTTTTCTGGGTACCAGGAAAAATCTTGAGTACAAACCTTGTCCCTTTTCCTCTTCTGGTACTGGTTGAATAGTCCCCATGTTCATGAAGGACAGTACTTGTTTCTGGGCCTCTGCTCACTGATTTGGGGGCAGGTCTGAAAATCCGTTTGGGATTGGCAACGTGTGGAAATGAAATCTGTATCCCTGGGATACTATATTTAAAACCCATTTGTCCTGGGTTATAAGTTGCCAGTTTCTTGCATGAAGTGCCAGTTTTCCCCCCAAAGGGGCAGCTAAAAGTAAAGGGCTTGGTAAGTGCAAAGGGAAGTCACTGAGACTGTTCACCATAGGGAGGTGCCTTGTTGTTTCCAGATTTGGAGGAGGAGGCGCCCCATTGTTTGCTCTAAAAGTCCCTTGTAACTGAAAAGTACAGTTTTGTACCTACCACAAATGTAGATGTCCGATAGATATGCAACTGCAGTCATAACATATGGGTTGTCCTGCCTCAGGCAGCCCTCGGTCGGCCAGATTCCAAAGTCTGGGTCCGACGTCGGCTGATGTCGCATTTCTCTCCGACGTCAGAGCGGCTGGAGTATATAAGCATCAGCCGACGCCATCTTCTTCAGTGTTTCTTGCCCCAGATGCCAGGTGCCCTCCAATGAAGGCTGTAATCAAATTGGAAGACAAAAATAGGTTTCCAGACAATAAATAAGCAATAAACAGATACACCATAACAGATATCCCCAGCTAAGGATAATAGGGAGAGGAGTGGACCCAAGTCATAGAGGGGAAGGAGGGAGGGAAAACCCGACTGCGGTTGCATATCTATCGGACATCTACATTTATGGTAGGTACAAAACTGTACTATGTCCTTCAAGAATGCAACTGCAGTCATAACATATGGGTTGAATACCATAGCTTAGCTGGGGGAGGTGGTATGCTCTATGAAAAGGATGGTGTAGCTATCAATCCCTGCAGGACTGCCGAAGCAAAGCCTGCTCTGGATGTGGAATATAAAGGGAGGTTGTAGTGTTTGAAAAATGTATGCACGGAGCTCCATGTAGCAGCTTCTAGAATGTCTTTTGTAAGCACCCCTCTTGAGAATGCTGTAGAGGTGGCTGTAGCTCTGGTGGAGTGTGGTCTGACATTGGCTGGCACACTTTCCATGGAAGGAATAACAGAATCTGATGCAATGTCCAATCCATTTTGAAATAGTCTGTTTGGAAATTGCTTTTCCTTGTACTCCAGGGGCGTAAGCTACAAAAAGCTGATCGGACTTCCTACTGGTCTTGGTTCTGTCCAGGTAGTAGCGAAGTTGTCTGTGAATGTCCAAGGTATGCAACAGTCTTTCCCCTTTGTTCTCAGGATTGGGAAAGAAAGTAGGCAGGTGACTTGCTTGATTTAAAGAAACCCTAGATACCACTTTTGGCAGAAAGGTAGGGTTGGTTCGTAAGGAGACCCTGTCTCTGTGAAAGGTTATGAACGGTGGTATTGCCATTAGGGCTTGTAATTCCGAAACCCTTCTTGCTGAGGTAATTGCCAACAGGAAAGCTGTCTTCCATGAGAGAAATTGTAAGTCCACAGAAGCTGCTGGCTCAAAGGGAGGTAGAGTCAGTTTTTCTAGGACAAAGTTGAGGTCCCAAGCTGGTACTGGTGCCTTTCTTGGGGGCTATATATTCTTGATTCCCCTAAGGAATTGCCTTAACAAAGGATGTGAAAACACAGGTGGATCAGTGTTGTATCTAGCTGAAATAGCTGAAGTATGTATTTTTATGGAAGAATATGAGAGTTCATTCTGTAGCATATCTGCCAAATATTCCAGAATGAGTGGAATGTTCAATAATGATGCATCATGACCCTTGCTGGTATTCCAAATGCTGAATCTGTTCCATTTGGCTGAGTAAACCTTTCTGGTGGATGGTCTCCGGGCTTCTGTTAGTATCCGCTGAACTTCCTTGGAGAGAGATAGATTGAGGTTATTCATGGGATCTCCCAAGCTGTTAGCTGTAGCGTCTGGATGTTGGGATGAACTGTCTTGAAGTTGTGTTGAGTCAAAAGTTGGGGCCATTGGGGAAGGGCCCACTTTTTGTTGTGACATATGCTCCGTAGCAGTGGGTACCAGTGTTGTCTTGGCCAGTCTGTTGCTATTAGGATCCCCTTGGGCTGCTCTGCTTTGATCTTTAGTAATACTGTGGTCATCAGTGGCAGAGGTGGGAATGCATAGATTTTTAGGAAGCTCCAGTTGAATGAGAGAGCATCTATTTTCCATGCTTGTGGATGATATGTCCTTGAACAGAACTTTTGTAGATGATGATTGAGGTGGGAGGCAAATAGGTCTTCTACTGGCCTGCCCCATGTCGAGGTGAGTCGTATGAAGATTTCTGGATGTAACCTCCATTCGTGGGGGTCTAGGAAATTCCTGCTTAGACTGTCCGCCAGCACATTGTCTTTGCCTGGAACAAACTGGGATTGCAACTGTATGTTTAGGCTCAGTGATTTTTCCCAAAGATTCATTGTCAGTCTGCAAAGGGGGTAAGAATGGGTGCCCCCCCTGCTTGTTTATGTACCACATCACAGTGGTGTTGTCTGTCCGTATTAGCAGGTGGCCTTGTTGAAGTTGTTGTCCAAAGGCCTCGATGGCATGCATTACTGCCAGCATTTCTTTTTGGTTGATATGCAGATGTGTTTCCTTTGGAGACCATTGTCCTTGAATACATCTGCCCTCCATGTGCGCCCCCCATCCAAGGTCTGAGGCGTCTGTGGTCATGGTCTGTGTTATCTGAGGTTTTTTGAATGACATACCTGTGTTTGACTGGCTTACCGAGGCCCACCACAGAAATTCCTTTTGAAGGCATGGAATGAGCGGTATGGTTGCCTCTAGGTTGTTGCTGTGTTGAGACCATAAGCTTTTTAGGTACCATTGAAGCTTTCTCATGTGTAGTCTTGCTAGTGGAACCAGGAGAATGCAGGATGCCATGTAACCCAAGGCCTGTAGGAATCTCCTTGCAGTCATCTGGGTGAGCTCTGCTAAACCTTTGAAGTAATGAGTTAACTTCTTTTGCTTGTCTTCTGTCAGGTAAGCCATTTGAGAGGCTGTGTCTAGTTTGGCTCCTAAGAAGGTTATTTGCTGGGATGGCTGAAGTCTTGACTTTTGGAAGTTGACTGTGTATCCCAGAGCCTGCAGCAATTGTATGATATAATTCAAGTTTTTTGTCAAAATCAGTTTGTCGTCCGCTTGTATGAGGCAGTCGTCCAGGTACGGGTAAATTTGAATCCCCTGGAGCCTGCAATGAGCAATTACTGAAGCCAGGCATTTTGTGAATACTCTGGGCGCAGTAGATAAGCCAAATGGCAATGCTGAGAATTGATAATGCTCTGGCCCTGCAAGAAATCTGAGGTATCTTCTGCAGCTGTGTCTGATAGGGACATGCAGGTATGCCTCCTTGAGGTCCAGAGTAATCAGCCAAGACCCCTTGCCCAGCATGGGAAGGAGATGCTGTAGAGTCAGCATTTTGAACTTTGGTACTATGAGAAAAGTGTTTAATGCGGACAAATCCAGTATTGGTCTCCATTTAGTTTCTTTTCTTGGAACAAGGAACAGTCTTGAATGAAACCCTGGCCTTGTTCTTGTTGTGGAACTTTTTCTATTGCTTTGATCTGACCAAGCTGAGAAATTTGCTTGATAGCCTCTGCCCTCTGGTTTTGTGGTAGGTTTGGCATGCCTTGTTTTCTTGGCAAGGTATGAAAATGGAACCTGTAACTGCGGTCTATAATGTCCAAAATCCATTTGTCCTTTGTCAGTCTGTGCCAACTGTCTGAAAACAGAGATAATGTTCCGCCCATAATAATAATAATAATAAGATAATTTTTTTCTGCTTGCTCCTTGGTCAGCGGAACTAGAGGAAAGTCATTGAGATTGTCCCTGTGGGGCAGGAGAAACCCCTGTGTCACTTCTTTGGTTTGCTGGTTGCCATTGTCGTCCCCTGTAGGAACCTCTGTATTGTCCTCTTCCTCGGGCACGCCTGTTTTTGCCCCTTTGAAATCTTTCAGGATTAGGAAAGGACCAGTATTTAGAAGGCCAATTCCTGCTGAATCTGGGTGGCTGAACCTGGAGGAAATCTTTGACTGTCTGAACTGACTTGGCTTTTTCCTCAATGGACTTTAACACATCTTTAGCATTAGCACCAAAAAGCTTGTTCTTTTCCAAGGGTGCATCAAGAAGTTTTGCCTTAACATGATCTGGTAAAGGTTGTTCTTTTAACCATGCATGTCTACGAATGACCGCCCCTGTCATAGCTGCCCTACATGAAGCTTCCAATGCATCATATCCACACTGAAGTAAGTGATTGCTAACTTGCTGAGAATTATGTACAGCCTCCTGTAAAGACTTCCTATCTAAAGGTTCAAGAGAGGCCAATGTTTTCTGTAAATCATCTAACAGGTAATCCTGATATTGAAACATATGAAAGAGACAATTGAGAGCTCTCATAGATAAAGTAGTGGAGGTGTAAACCTTCTTCCCCCATCTCTCTAATGACCTAGCTTCCCTGTCGGAAGGCAAAGGATTTTTGGAGGTGGTAGCTGAAACCCCTTTCGGTCCCTGTGAAATTGTTTCTAAATCAACAACATGGGCCCTAAAGAAATGAGAATGGGTTTCTGGGACCCTATAGTATCTGTCAGGCTTGACAGGAGCAGGAGGAAGAGTATCAGGGGTAACACTGGAGTTAGAGTATAGATCATCCAAAACATCAAGCACAGGAGGTATAGCTAAGGGTCTGTGTTGGGGCTTTTTAAGGAAGGTTCGAAGGCGCTTTCTGGAATCAGAATATTCCTGGCCTTGCCACTTAAAATGTTCCCTCATGGAATGCAGAACTTCCCCAAAGAAATATCCTCAGGAGGAGAGGCCGAGGGGATGGAGTCCTCTGCATCTGAGTCCTCATAGGTCTGGAAGGGCTCTTCCTGGCTTTCGGAGTGAACAGAGTCCTCAGAATCTTCATCTGAAGGGAGAGGGTCAGAGGGTTCAACCCTGGGCCTCTTATCAGGAGGAGGCTGGGATCCTCTCTCAGGATGGGCCTGGGAACCTCTGATCATGGAAATTAAGTCTGCGGCCATAGTCATGATTTGTGTTTCAGGAGTAGGCTGAGGTAAGGCTTTAGCAGTAAGGTGCTTGGACTTGCTGGCTGCCTTAGCACGTGTGTAGGCCTTGATCGACATGGACATGGGAGGCCTAGCAGCTCCACGTGCGGGAGTGACCTTATCAACAGCAATGGTCTCGGGCATTTCCTCGGTTTCAGTATCCGGAGGAAAATCAATAACTGGCGTCGGTGTGGTCTCCGGTATCGAAAGTATCGGTAATGTGGTGTGTCCGGTTCGGAGCGGTGAAATAACCGCCTCAGAGGGAACCGGGGCACTCGCGGTTGGTTTTGGCGTGGTGTCGGTTGAAGACGCGGGCCGAGGATGTCGGTCCCGGTCTTTTCATTTCTTAGGAGTCTGTGATGTCGGTAGTTCCGACGGCATTGTATAATCGAATTTTTCGCCGAAAAAGTCTTCAGCGAACTCCGCCCGGCGCCTGAGTGCGCTTATTGAAGGGAGCACGGGCGGCACAGGCCGAGACCCCGTGGTCTGGGCCAAGGCAAGGAAGGCAGTAAGAGTGGAAAATCTTATGAGGTATTTGCTTACCACAAGACAAACAATTATTTACTTTTTCAGTAATTTCTGACATCGGCTGAGGCAAGAAAAGGTCCCCAACAGGGTACTTAGCTTTTTTGATGACTTCGGTTTCGAAGAATACAGGAGCTGACCGACCGGCACTTGCGAACTGCTTCTGCTTCGGGCACCGCGCGGCAAGAAAGACTGAAGAAGATGGCATCGGCTGATGCTTATATACTCCAGCCGCTCTGACGTCGGAGAGAAATGTGACATCAGCCGACGTCGGACCCAGACTTTGGAATCTGGCCGACCGAGGGCTGCCTGAGGCAGGACAACCCATATGTTATGACTGCAGTTGCATTCTTGAAGGACATCCTGGATCCTTTGGAATGTCTGGGTTTGACTTGAGTGGCTCTTGGAGGAATTGGAAAGGACCAGTTCCTAGTAGGCCAGTGCCTACTAAATCTTGGAGGTTGCACTTGTAAGAAATCTTTCACAGTTTGCATAGATTAAGCTTTATCTTCTACCTTTTTTAAAGCTTCTTCAGCCTTACTACCAAAGAGACGGTCCTGTTGTAAAGGAGCATCCAACAATTTTGCTTTAACATGATCAGGCAGAGTCTGCTCTTTGAGTCAAGCATATCTTCTTAGCACAGACCCAGTTACAGCAGCCCTGCAAGAGGCCTCCAAAGAATCAAAACCACATTGCAAACTATGGATTTCCAACTTGTTCAGCTGAATGCAATAAATCCTGTAAATCTTTATATTCCACACAGTCAGAAATTAACATTGTTTTCTGTTTAGGTAGTCCCATGATATGCTGTTGATATTTAAGCATATGAAACTAAAAGTTTAAAGCCCTGATTGCCAATGTTGCAGAAGTGCAAACCTTCTTGCCCCATCTATCCAGCGCCTTGGAATCTCTATAAGAAGGGGTAGGATTTTTAGCAGTAGAGGCCTTAATGCCCTTGGGACCCAGAGAAATAGTTTCAGGATCTGCAATAGGATTTTTGAAAAGGAATTTGTGGGAGGCAGGTACCCTGTAGTATCTGTCTGGCTTACAAGGAGGCAGAGGCAGAGAATCAGCAGCCATACAAGATTCTGAAAAAACATCAACAGTGTCTAGAACAGGAGGTATAGCCTAAGGCCTATGCTGAGGAAGAAGAAGAAAATCCCCAAGTCTCTTTTTAGATTCAGAAAAATCCTGACTTTCCCAGTGGAATTTTTCCCTTAAGGTATGTAAAGTTTCCCCAAAAGAAAAATCCTCAGGGGGTGAAGCAGACAGGAATGGAGTCTTCTGCATCAGAGTCCTCATAAGTAGGTATACACAAATCCTGTTCATTACAAGAGTCAGAAGAAACAGAATCCTGCTCAAAAGACTCATAATCAATGTCTTGCCTAGGCCTCTTAGAATGGTTGGGGGGGGGGGGGGGGTTGGCTACCCCTGATCAGAGTAATTAAATCTTCAGCCATTTTGATCATTTGTTTTTTTAGGCATAGAGGCCTGCGCATGTGGCCCATGCGTCGGATTCTTAGACATAGATGTAGATTTCGGCCTTAGTTTTGAAGATGGCGTCGGTTTAATATACAAATCTGTAGGCCTGAAAACACCCTCAGAAGCCGGTGCCTGCACAGCAGCTCCGGACCCATCTAAAGAAGAGACCACCGCGGGTTCAATAACTTTAGCACCTCGCAGCATACCAGACTCCGAATGGATCTCAGTAGAGGCCTCCGAATCAAAAGTAGCGGGTATCAGGGGCTGCGAAAGCACCTCACTGAGTACCGGCGAACTAGCGACTGGCTTAGGAGAAGCGTGGTCAGTTTTGGACCTCGACGATCTGTCTCGGTCTTTTTCTTTGCATTTTTTTAGGTATTAAGGTAGTCGGATTGCTAACCGACATTTCTGGATAGTTAAATCGTGAGCCAAAATATTTAGAAGCAAAGATATACTGATGTTTAATAGTGTGTTGCTTAAATTTAGTACAAAACTGACAGCAAAGTACGTTACGGTCAGGGCCTAGGCAAGGAATACAGTACAAATGAAAATCCTTATGAGGTATTTGCTTCCCACAAGTAATGCAATTGTTAACTTTTACGGACATCGGTAAGGAGCAAGAAAGTTTCCCCAATGGGGTACTTAGCTTTTTAGTTGAAGACTTCGGTTCCGAAACTCAAAAACGAAAATTTCAGGAGACGGCCGACCGGCACTTGCGAAGTGCTTCTGCTTCGGGCACTGCCCGGCAAGAAAGACTGATGTAATGGTGTCAGCTGCGTGGTTTATACCCCTGATGACCTGACGTCATGGAAGAAGGGACAGCAGGACTTTATCAGGCCGACTGAGGGCACCCTGCCAGCAGATTACCTAAATGTAATCACTGCAACAGTGAAACACGAAGAACATCCAATGGAGCTGCATATGAGATGCGTCCTGGTTTCTAACACTGCAGCAACTAGAAAATCTCTTCACTTCGCTAAATAAGATTTCCTAGTAAACCTGATACTAGCCTCCTAAAATACCTGTTGAGCATCCTCTGAAAAAGGTGCATGAACGGGATCAAAAACATTTCATATAGTCAAATGAAGGCCGAGACACTCGGGGTAGAAAAGGCATTCCCTGTCCTGTGCGAGTAGGTCCATTTGCGAACAAGTATTGCTAACTGCTCATGGCCAGGTGCATTAAAGAGAAAGAACCAACGTTATCTGGGCCAAAAGGACTACCAGAAGTTTCTTTGTGGAGTCACCTTTTGTCTTTACTATCACTCTGGTTAGCAAACATTCCTCAGCATTAACTAGAAATCACATGCTACTTCAAACATGCAGACGCAGAGATTCCTGGACTTCAACATAAAACACCCTGAAACAGCTAGTCTACAATCCTACCAGGGACAGCAAATATCCTTGACCAGGTCCTCACAAACATTGGGAAACAATGCACTCCCCCTAGTGTAAAGTCTTCACTGGTCAGACCGGACCACAAAGTTGTCCTCCTTGAAATAAATATTAAGCTTGGAACCTCAGCTAACCTCATAATGTTTAAAATATATTCCAAGGCTAACTACATCCTACAAAGTGACAATGTAGCAAAATCCCAAGCCCTCACTTTACTCTCTAAGGTCAAGAATACTGCATTGATGGGTCATGAGAATATCCCAGGATGCACCTGAATAGCATGAAATATGACCTGTCAGACCAGTTATAATCTCTACTTAACTACAGTCTCAAATTAAACAAATGGAGGGCTACAATGGTTAACCCTCCACAGACCTAGGGAACTAAAGACCCATAAGAATGACTACTCTCACATGCCAGACCATGGGAAGAATTATCATGGATCTAATAAACAATGACCTAGGAAACCTACAGACACTGGACCCTAATCAGTTCAGGTTTGTCAAAGGCAGAGCATATTTAACTAACTTGGTAGATATTGGCTACTTCCAAACGCTTGACCCCACACAGTTTAGTTTTGTCAAAAGGAGATCATGCCTGTTAATCTTGGTCAACTTCTTTGAAACTGTCACCAAAGCCATGGACGAGGGGAAGACAGAGCACACTGTCTACCTTGACCTAATCAAAGCCTTTGACACTATTCCCCACTCAGGCATAATAAATAAACTCTCCCAGCTAGTCATCAACCTGTACATTACCAGACGGGTAGCTAACTAGCTAACTGATGCAACCCAGTCAAAGTAGGGGAAGCCACCTCTAGTAGTACAGCTCTAAAGAGTGCAGTACCTCAAGGATTGGTCTTGGGGCCTCTACTGTTTGGGATATACTTTTCTAAGGTGAAAGCCAAAACCAGTGGTCTGCGGTTGACCAAGTTTGCAGATGACTGCAAGCTGGGTGCCATCTTAAATTAATCTAGTGATGTGAACATCCTCCATGAGGGCCTTCATCACACTAATGACTGGTGCCAGAAGCATGGCCTCAAATTGAATGCCAAGAAATGCATCATTATATCTCTTTGCCGAAAAAGGCATCACGACTGATTATATCAGTTGTGAGGGACTTGGGAACCCAGGTTGAGAGCAACCTCACATTTGACCACCAAATTGCCTCTGTTGTACGGAAGGCTTTCTACAAGGCCCACCTCATAAATAAGGGTGTTTCATCCAGGAACAAAGAGGTCATAACATCTCTGTACTCCTCCCTTATCAAACCCATTACCAATAGTACAATGCCCCCTTCAGCATGTACCTTGGCAAGAACATGCAGCTGCTGGAGAGACCACAGAGGTTCCTGACCAGGAAAATACAGGGTTTCAAACATCTACCCTATACAGGCAAGATAAAAGCTCTGTCCTTCTACTCAGTCTCTTACAGACTGCTCAGAGGTGACCGTGTCTGGCATACAAGGCCATCTCAGACCCAGCCTTAATGGAGTTGCTGCATATCCATAACACAAACTCCACTCAAGCAACCTGCATGCAAGGCCTTAACCTGGTCTGTGACATTAACAGAACTTGCTGGCAGGACAGATTTATGTCCCAAAGACTCACCATTTTTTGTGGAACAGACTCCCTCTCCAAGTCAAGCAGAGTACCTCTCTAGCCCTCTAACAGGAACCTGGATGACTGGATAGGAAACAGAGAATACACCCCTGGGATCTCATTTGTGTCCCTGATAGACAGGGGAAACAGTTGCTGACGTTGAGGGAACATGTGTGAAATCTTGGCTAGGGTTATAAGGGCCCTTGGACCAACATGAACCTATAGACTTCTTTGACAAGGTTACTAAAGCCATGGACAAGGGCAAATTAATACACTCTGCCTACCTCAACCTGGTCAAGATGTTGGGACACAATACCACACTCAGGAATTGCAGATAAACTTACAAAATCAGGCATAAACCCATATGTCAACTGATGGATAGCCAGTTCGCTCACTGACAGGACACAAAGTTAGAAGGGGGAATCCACCTCCACAATGAGGCCAGACATTAGAAATACCACAGGGATTGGTGCTGGGGCTTCTGCTTTTTAGCATCTACTTCTATAAAGTCGAGGCAAACATCAAGGGCCTCTGGCTGATAAAGTATGCAAATGACTACAAAAGTACAGTTTTTGTACCTACCATAAATGTAGATGTCCGATAGGTATGCAACTGCAGTCCTTACATATGGGTTGTCCTGCCTCAGGCAGCCCTTCGGTCAGCCGGATTCCAAAGTCTGGGTCCGGCGTCAGCTGTTGTCGCCCTTTCTCCGACGTCAGAGCGCCTGGGGTATAAAAGCGTCAGCCGACGCCATCTTCTTCAGTGTTTCTTGTCCCAGATGCCAGGTGCCCTCTAAGGAAGGCTAAATTTTGAAAATAGAGAAAATATTCCAGACAAGTACAATAACATAAAAACAAATACACCATAAAAGATTACCCAGGTAGCTAAAATGAGGGGCAGAAACCCAAAGGAATACCACAGAGGGGTAGGTGGGAGGGAAAACCTGACTGCAGTTGCATACCTATCGGACATCTACATTTATGGAAGGTACAAAACTGTACTATGTCCTTCAAGGATGCAACTGCAGTCCTTACATATGGGTTGAATACTATAGCCAACCAGGGGTTGGTAGGCACTAAGACAAAGATGGTGTAGCTAAAATGCCCTGCAGGACTGCAGAAGCAAACCCTGCTCTGGATCTGGAATATAAAGGCAGGTTGTAATGTTTGGAAAATCTATGCACGGAGCTCCATGTAGCAGCTTCTAAAATGTCCTTTGTTGCCACTCCTCTTCAAAAGGCTGTGGAGGTGGCTGTAGCTCTGGTGGAATGTGGCCTGATGACAGATGGCACAGCTTTTCCATGAAAAGAGTAGCAGAATCGAATGCAATTTCCAATCCATTTAGAAATTGTCTGTTTGGAAATTGCTTTTCCCTGAAATCCAGCAGCGTAAGCTACAAAAAGCTGGTCAGATTTTCTGAAAAACTTTGTTCTGTCCAAGTAGTAGCGCAACTGTCTGTGTATGTCCAAGGTGTGTAGAAGTCTCTCACCTTTATTTTGAGGATTGGGAAAGAAGGTAGGCAGGTGAATAGCTTGATTCAGGGACACCCTGGATATCACCTTTGGCATGAATGATGGATTGGTTCTCAAAGATACTCTGTCCTGGTGAAAAATGAGAAATGGTTGTATTGCCATAAGGGCCTGTAGCTCAGAGACTCTTCTTGCTGAGGTTACTGCCAGAAGGAAGGCTGTCTTCCAAGACAGAAATTGCAACTCTGAAGATGCTGCTGGTTCAAAGGGAGGAAGAGTTAATTTTTCCAGCATGAAGTTGAGGTCCCATGCAGGCACTGGTGGTTTCCTTGGAGGGTTGATGTTCTTTGTACCTCTTAGAAACTGTCTTAGCAATGGGTGAGAAAATACAGGCGGATCAGTGTTATATTTGGCAGATATTCCTGAAGCAAGTATTTTTATGGAAGAATATGAAAGGCCATTGTGGAGCATTTCAGCCAAGTATTCCAGGATCTGTGGAATGCTCATCACCGATGGGTCTTGACCCTTTTTGCTGTTCCAGATAAGTAATCTTTTCCATTTTGCTAAGTATGTTTTTCTAGTGGAAGATCTGTGCGCCTCCAGGATGATATCTTTTACCCTTTTGGAAAGTGTATCCTGAGTAATAGTCAAGGAATTTTCCAAGCTGTCAGCTTCAATGTTTTCAAGTTGGGGTGTAGTGTCTTGTAATTGTGCTGTCAGAAGAAGTGGCCATTAAGGAAGGAGCCACGGATTGATGTGTGTCAAGCTCCGTAGCAGTGGGTACCAGTGTTGTCTTGGCCAGTCTGGAGCTATCAGTATGACTTTCGGTTGCTCTGTCTTGATCTTTAGTAACACCATGGTCATCAAAGGTAGAGGTGGGAAGGCATATAGTGTTAGAGAGTTCCAACTGAAGGAGAGAGTGTCCACCTTCCATGCTTGAGGATGGTATGTCCTTGTGCAAAACTTTTTCAGATGGTGATTGAAGTGGGAGGCAAAAAGATCGATATCCGGCCTTCCCCATGCTTGGGCTATTTGCACGAAAATGTCTGGATGCAACATCCATTCGTGTGGATCCATGATGTTTCTGCTTAGGCTGTCCGCCAGAACATTGTCCTTCCCTGGTACAAACTGGGATTGTAGATCTATTTTCAGTTGTAGGGAAATATCCCAGAGATTCATTGCCAGTCTGCAAAGAGGGTAGGAATGGGTACCTCCTTGCTTGTTTATGTACCACATAACTGTGGTATTGTCTGTCTTTACTAGTAGATGGCCCTGATGCATGAACTTTTCGATGGCCTTGATTGCATGTATCACTGCTAGCATTTCTTTTTGGTTGATATGCAGGTGCTTTTCTTTTTGTGTCCATTGTCCTTGAATGCATCTGCCCTCCATGTGCGCCCCCCATCCATGGTCTGAGGCGTCTGTTGTTATGGTTTGACTTGTATGAGGCTTGCTGAAAGGCAGACCTTTGTTTATTTGGCTTGCTTGAGCCCACCACAGAAATTCCTTTTGAAGGCATGGAATGAGTGGGATCAATGTTTCCAGGCTGTGGCTGTGCTGAGACCATAGACTTTTTAGATACCATTGTAGTTTTCTCATATGCAGCCTTGCATGCAGAATCAGAAGAATGCAAGATGCCATGAAACCCAGGGCCTGCAGGATTTTCCTTGCAGTCATCTGGGTGTGTGTTGCCAATCTTCTGAAGTATTCTGGTAATTGTTTTTGTTTTTCTTTCGTCAGAAATGCCATCTGGGTGTTTGTGTCCAGTGTGGCACCCAGGAAAGGTATTTGTTGGGATGGTACGAGACTTGATTTCTGAATATTGACTGTGTATCCCAAGGCCTGCAGTAGGTGAATGACATAGTCCAAGTTTTTTAACAAGGCTTGTTGGCTGTCCGCTTGTATAAGGCAGTCGTCCAGGTAAGGGTATATTTGTATCCCCTGAAGTCTGCAATGTGCAATTACTGATGCCAGGCATTTCGTGAACACTCTGGGCGCAGTAGATAAGCCAAAGGGCAATGCTGAGAATTGATAATGCTCTGAGCCTGCAAGAAAACTGAGATATCTTCTGCAACTTTGTCTGAGTGGGACATGCAGGTATGCCTCCTTGAGGTCCAGAGTTACCAGCCAAGACCCCTTGCCCAGCATGGGAAGGAGTTGCTGTAAAGTCAGCATTTTGAATTTTGGCACAATAAGGTAAGTATTCAGTGCGGACAAGTCCAGAATGGGTCTCCATTGGTTTTCTTTTCTTGGAACAAGGAACAGTCTTGAATAAAATCCTTGTCCTTGTTCTGCAGAAGGAACCTTTTCTATTGCTCTTATTTGAAGTAGGTTTGTTATTTGTTTGAGTGCCTCTGCCCTTTGATTTGGTGGCAAGTCTGGCCTGCCATGTCTTGTTGTCAGTGTATGAAAATGGAATCTGTATCCTTTGTCTATTATCTCCAGTATCCATTTGTCCTTTGTAATATTGTGCCAATTTTGTGAGAATAAAGATAATTTTCCGAGCAAAGGTGCTTCTAATTGAGCCCTGGATGGCGGAGTCAAAGTCAAGTCATTGAGATTGTCCTGGCGGAGCAGTGGAAGGTCCTGCCCCACCTCTCTGGTTCGGAGGCTGCCATTGACGTCCTCTGTAGGAGCCTCGAGTTTGCCCTCTACCACGTCTGTTTTTGCCTCTTTGAAATTTGTCTGTGTCAGGAAAGGACCAATGCTTAGAAGGCCAATTCCTGCTGAATCTTGGAGGCTGTACCTGGAGGAAATCTTTGACTGTTTGCACTGATTTTGCCTTTTCCTCTATTTTCATTAAAACCTCTTGTGCAGTAGCACCAAATAGCTTATGTTTCTCTAGTGGTGCGTCCAAAAGCTTAATTTTCACATGGTCTGGTAATGTTTGTTCCTTTAACCAAGCATGTCTGCGTATGACCGCACCTGTCATTGCTGCTCTACATGAAGCTTCCAATGCATCATATCCACACTGAAGGAAATGGCTGCTAACCTGCTTAGTATTATGAACCAATTCCTGTAACCCCTTTCTATCTAATGGTTCAGGGGAAGCCAGTTTCTTTTGCAATTCATCCAACATGTATTCCTGATACTGGATCATACAAAATTGACAATTTAATGCTCGCATAGAAAGGGTGGAAGATGCATATACTTTCTTGCCCCACCTTTCTAAAGCCCTAGAATCTCTTTCCGAAGGGAGTGGGTTCTTAGGAGTAGTGGAGGAAAGCCCCTTAGGCCCCTGAGAAATAGTTTCAGGGTCAGCAGTATGGCCCTTGAACAGAAATTGATGTGTGTCTGGGACCCTGTAGTACCTGTCTGGCTTGACAGGAGCAAGGGGGGGGGGGGGGAGTCAGGGGAGACACTAGATTCTAAGTACACATCATCTAAAACATTTAAAACTGGAGGAATAGCTAAGGGTATATGCTGAGGTAGCTTTAAAAATTCCCTTAACCTTTTCCTAGAATCTGAGTATTCTTGGCCTAGCCAATTGAAGTGTTCCCTCATGGAATGAAGCGTTTCCCCAAAGGAAAACTCCTCAGGAGGAGAAGCAGAGGGAATAGATTCCTCCGCATCAGAATCCTCGTAGGCCAGGAAGGCCTCCTCCTGGTAATCTGAATGTGCAGAGTCAACTGAGGCCTCATCGGAGGACTGGGAGTCTACCTGCTCAACCCTAGGCCTCTTGCCAGAAGGCGGCTGAGAGCCTCAATCTGGATGAGGCTGTGAACCCGTAATTAAAGAAATAAGGTCCTCAGCTAAACTTAAAATTTGAGAACCAGAAGTGGATCCCAGAGAAACAGATCTTGGAGGGAGAGACTTAGCCTGCTTGGCAGCCTTAGCACGTGTGTAGGCCTTAATGGACATAGACACTGGAGGCCTGGCAGCCCCACGTGCTGGAGTAGTCTTATCCACTGAAATGGTGTCCTGGGCTACGGTCTCAGAGGGGGAGAACAGAAACCGGCACCGAGCTGGCCTCCAGTACCGAAGTAAACGGTGGAGCGGTGTCGGTCTGTAGCAGTTGCGAAACCGGCTCAGAAGAGACACTCGTGGTAGGCCTAAGCGTGGTGTCGGCCGAGACAGTGGGAGTCGGTCCTTATCCTTCCGTTTTTTCGGTAAATGTGCTGTCGGAAGCTACGATGGCATGATACAACAGAAACCTTCCCCAAAATAATCCCGTGCAAACTCTGACCGACGCCTAATAGTGCGTTTATTGAAAGAGGCACAAGCTGCACAGGCCGAAACGTTGTGTTCTGGGCCTAGGCAGGGTAGGCAGTAAGAGTGGAAATCCTTATGAGGTATTTGTTTCCCACAAGTTAAACAATTATTAACTTTTTCACTTTTATCTGACATCGGCTGAGGCAAGAAAAGGTCCCCAACGGGGTACTTAGCTTTTTTGAAGACTTCAGTAGCTGAAAACACAGGAGCTGGTCGACCGGCACTTGCGAACTGCTTCTGCTTCGGGCGCCACGCGGCAAAAAAGACTGAACAAGATGGCGTCGGCTGACGCTTTTATACCCCAGGCGCTCTGACGTCGTGGAAAGGGCGACAACAGCCGACGCCGGACCCAGACTTTGGAATCCGGCCGACCGAAGGGCTGCCTGAGGCAGGACAACCCATATGTAAGGACTGCAGTTGCATCCTTGAAGGACATCTAGGTGTGGTCACTGAATCCTCTAAAAACAGAGGCACCCTTTCAAGAGGGCTTGCCACACACAACTGGTGCCAGAGCCATGGGCTAAAACTTAATGTGAAAAAATGTATAACAGCACTCTCTGGAACAGATGCCCACTCCTGCAAATTACATTGATAAATCATCATTAAAAAATAATCAGTAATCATGGATCAGGGAACACACATACATAGTTACCTGAACTTTGACAACCACATATCTGTGTGGTAATGAAATTCTACTTTGCACAACTTGCAAGCAAAGGAACAGCACCCAGGTCCAAAAAGGTCACTGTTCTGCACCACTCAGATCTCATTAGACCAGTTATCAAATATAACACACCCTTTGGCATGTACATGACCAGGCACTTGCAACAACCTGAGAAAACACAGAGGTTACTCAAAGTGAATACAAAGAGTAAACAAGTCTTATGCAGACTGTCTCAAAGCCCAACCCCTTTACTTCGTCTCCTACAAACTGCTGCACTGAGCTCTATGCCTAGCCTACAATGCACCCTCTAATCCCACACTGATGGACTTGTTGCACATCTGCAAAACAAACAGCATCAGAAATACCAATTCTAAGGACATAAACCTCATCTGCAACAAACATAAACCTCATCTGCAACAAACAAGACATTTTGGAGTGAAAGGTAAGTGTCACAAAGATTGGCCCTTCTCTGGAACAGGCTTTCCATTCATGTGAAACAAACTTCAGTCCTAACACTATTCAAATGTAACTCGGGTGGGAAATTACATATGTATCCCTGATTTGGAACCTATGTACCTAATGGACGGAAGCAGCCTGTGAATGCTTGAAGAGCACAAGCCTATATTGGAATTGTAAAATTATTTGGGGTAAGCTGCGCTAGCCTTAAAATGGCTCATGGGCTAATAGTGATTTGCATACTATCCATCAGATGACATATGGGTTTATGCCCGATTTTGTAAGTTTATCTGTAACCATGAAACACATAATTCACATAAGTGTGCCACGCAATCACAGCCCTTAAGGCAAAATAACATACCCAACACACTAGTAATAGACTCCTCTATAGTCAGGCACACTGATGTTCCACTAACTAGGGTGGACAAGGAGAAGGTTACAGTTGACTGCCTGTAGGGAGCTAGGATACGCCACATAACACAAGCACACAGGTCACTCCAGAACAAGTACAAATACAACTCTGTCATTGTCCATGTTGGTGTGAACGACCTGAGACGTACCTCCCTGGACTGCATGAAGAGAGACATGGAAAAGCTCTCTGATCATGTAGCCCAGGCTGGTATGACCCTGACCCTGAGTAGCATCCGGCACTCGCCAAGAATGATGCCACAGTATAAAGAAAAAATGATCAATTTCAACAATTGGCTAAGTTTCTGGTGTCATTCAAAGGGGATCCAGTATCTGTCTGCCTGGGATGACATGCTTGACAAGTCACGTTGCTTCGCCAAGAGATGGCTTGCACCTGTCACGCTTAGGCTTTCGAATATTGGCCAAGGCTCTTGCCGCCCCCATAGTGCCTTTTTTAGGCAAGGCTCAAAAGCAAACCCACCTCCATAAATAGCATAAGTAACCAAAAACTGAGGGTAATGCTACTCAACGCCAGAAGTCTAAACCTCAAAATGTACGCACTTGAGGCACTCCTCAGTATGGAGAACATAGACATCTGCGCAGTAACAGAAACCTGATTTAAGGCTCCTAAGAGCACGCCAGCACTACAAGGCTATAATTCATACCATACCTTTCGGCCACAGAACTAGGTCCGAAACACAAAAGGCGGGGGAGTACCCATATTCAATCAAGGATACCCACACCTCCAGGTTAGTGGCACAGCACAATGCATTGGAGATCATCCATGTGCAACTAACAATGGGCAAAACTGCAATCCAAATTGTAGCTTGCTACAGATCACCCACCATGACCCAGGACCCCCATTCACCATTTCTGAAATATGAAGGTCCTACCAAACATCCTAATACTGCATGATTTTAATTACCCAAACATAAACTGGGAGAACTACTCAAGTACTAACTCCCATGCCCAACATTTCCTAGAATTTATAAACTCGAATGCCCTAGATCAACTAGTCAACACCCCCACCAGAGGGAACAACATATTGGACCTAGTCATCACCAACATGGGCGTCCAATGTTCCACACCAGAGGTCAACCCCTTGCTGGTTAGATCAGACAATAGACTAATCACTCTGGATATCCACATTCTGCCCCCACCCCCAATCAAGGAAACGACCGTGAAAAACTTTTCAAAAGCAAAAGTACAGTTTTGTACCTACCATAAATGTAGATGTTCGAGTGCTAATACAGCTGCAGTAATCACATATGGGTTCTCTGCCGTCAGGCGGGTCCTCGGTCGGCCGAATTCCAAAGTCTTGGTCTGGCGTCGGTTGTTGTCGCCTTCTTCCCTGACGTCAGTGCGACAGGGGTATATAAGTAACAGCCGACGCCATGTTCTCCAGTCTTTCTTGCCCCAGATGTCAGGTTCCCCCAAAAGGAAGGCAATAGATAAATTATATATATATATATATATATATATATATATATATATATATGATATATACAAGCAATGCAACGTTATCAAAAAAGAGTAGTTGCAAGCAAATACACCATATGAGGATAACCCAAAATAAGTTGTATGAGGAGGTGTTAGCCACTAGTCCTATACCTAGAGGGAAGGAGGGAGGGAAACCTGTACTGCAGCTGTATTAGCACTCGAACATCTACATTTATGGTAGGTACAAAACTGTACTATGTTCATCGTGCATACAGCTGCAGTAATCACATATGGGTAGAATCCCAAAGCTACGCACAGGGTGGTAGGCACTAGGTAGAACTGGGGTGAGCCAGAATGCCCTGCAACACAGCAGTAGCAAAGCCTGCTCTAGTTTTGGAATATAAAGGCAGGTGGTAGTGTCTTGTGAAGGTATGTACAGAACTCCAAGTGGCTGCCTCCAAGATATCTTTGGTGGGAACTCCTCTGAGGAAGGCTGTAGAGGTAGCTGTGGCCCTGGTGGAGTGTGGTCTGATGCCTACAGGGACAGATTTCCCATGATAGGAGTAACAAAATCGTATGCAGTGGCCTATCCATTTAGAGATTGTCTGTTTGGTAACAGGCTTCCCTTGAGCTCCTACAGCATAAGACACAAAAAGTTGTTGTGATTTCCTGAAAGGCTTTGTTCTGTCCAAATAGTAACGTAGCTGGCTATGGATGTCTAAGGAATGTAGCAGCCTTTCTCCTTTGTTTTGAGGATTAGGGTAAAAGGTAGGTAAGTGTATGGCTTGATTTAAAGCTACCCTGGATACCACTTTAGGCATAAATGACGGGTTGGTTGGAAGTGAAACCCTGTCCTGATGGAAGATAAGAAATGGCTGCACAGCCATGAGGGCTTGTAGTTCCGAAACCCTACGAGCTGAGGTAATGGCCAAAAGGAAAGCTGTTTTCCAGGACAAATATTGCAAATCTGTTGAGGCAGCTGGTTCAAAGGGAGGCAATGTTAATTTTTCTAGAATGTAACTAAGATCCCAGGCTGGCACTGGTTGTTTCCTTGGTGGCCTTATATTCTTAGCCCCTCTGAGGAATTGTCTTAAAAGTGGGTGAGAGAATAACGGTGGATCCGTGTTGAATTCTGCAGAAATGGCTGAGGCATGGATTTTTATGAAGGAAAATGAAAGTCCACTGTTCAGCAGCTCAGCTAGATACTGTAATACCGGAGGCAAATTCAGTTTTCTAGGGTCCTGGCCTTTTTTCTCATTCCAAGAGCAAAACAGTTTCCATTTTGCGGAGTAAGTCGTCCTAGTAGATGGCCTTCTGGCCTCCAGAA
This sequence comes from Protopterus annectens, assembly GCF_019279795.1. Taxonomy (NCBI): domain Eukaryota; kingdom Metazoa; phylum Chordata; order Ceratodontiformes; family Protopteridae; genus Protopterus; species Protopterus annectens. Next base: position 464,049,652 of record NC_056733.1, read on the forward strand.
TGACATCCTGAACCTCTTTGGAGAGTAGGGTCTGCTGTGGTGTTAAGGAATTTTCCATGCAGCAAGATCGAGTGCTTTCAGCTGACTGTGAAGAGTTTTGTAGCTGTGCTGAGTTAGCAGAAGAGGCATTAGAGGTAGAGGCCAGGGAGGAGTATGTGTTAGGCTCCTTAGGAGTGGGTACCAGTGCTGTCTTGGCCAGTCTGGAGCAATCAGTATCATCTTCGGTCTGTCTGCTCTTGCTTTCAAGAGAACCTTGGGTAGAAGAGGCAGAGGTGGGAAAGTGTACACTGTCCATGCTGTCCAACTGAATGAAAGGGCGTCCACCCTCCAGGCCTTTGGATGAAAAGCCCTTGAACAAATCTTTTCCAGTTGATGGTTCCTGTGGGAGGCGAAGAGATCTATGTCTGGCCTCCCCCCATGCTTGGATTATCCTTGTAAACACCTGTGGATGTAGCTTCCATTCGTGTGGATCTGTCATATTTCTGCTTAGATTGTCTGCCAGCGTGTTTTCCAAACCTGGCAAGTACTGTGCTTGAAGTTCGATTTGCCATTCCAGAGCCAAGTTCCAAAGTGTCATGGCTAGTCTGCACAGGGGATATGAATGTGTTCCTCCATGTTTGTTTATGTACCACATTACTGTGGTGTTGTCTGTTTTTATCAATAATTGCCCTGGATGCAGGAGGTCCTTGAATGCTGTAATTGCATTTATCACTGCTAGCATTTCTTTTTGATTGATGTGAAGGTGCTTTTCCTTTTGGGACCATTTGCCCTGAATGCACCTGCCTGTCATGTGCGCCCCCCAGGCGTAATCTGAGGCGTCTGTTGTGATGACTTGATTTGCTTGAGGCTTGCAGAATGGGAGACCTGTGTTTGTTTGACATGCTTGGGCCCACCATAGAAATTCCTTTTGCAAACATGGAATTATTGGTATTATTGTTTCCAAATTGTGGCTGTGTTGAGACGATAGGCTTTTTAGGTACCATTGAAGTTTTCTCATATGCAACTTTGCACATGGGATTAAAAGAATGCAAGATGCCATGAAGCCCAGAGCCTGCAGGATTTTCCTTGCAGTAAGCCTGGTACAATCTGCTAGTGTTTTGAAGTACTGAGTTAGTTGCCCTTGTTTTGCTGGCGTAAGATAGGCCATCTGCTGAATGCACCTGCCTGTCATGTGCGCCCCCCAGGCGTAATCTGAGGCGTCTGTTGTGATGACTTGATTTGCTTGAGGCTTGCAGAATGGGAGACCTGTGTTTGTTTGACATGCTTGGGCCCACCATAGAAATTCCTTTTGCAAACATGGAATTATTGGTATTATTGTTTCCAAATTGTGGCTGTGTTGAGACGATAGGCTTTTTAGGTACCATTGAAGTTTTCTCATATGCAACTTTGCACATGGGATTAAAAGAATGCAAGATGCCATGAAGCCCAGAGCCTGCAGGATTTTCCTTGCAGTAAGCCTGGTACAATCTGCTAGTGTTTTGAAGTACTGAGTTAGTTGCCCTTGTTTTTCTGGCGTAAGATAGGCCATCTGGGTGTTTGTGTCTAAGTTGGCACCCAGGAAAGTTATTTTCTGAGATGGTATTAGCCTGGATTTCTCTTTGTTGATTGTGTATCCCAGAGAATTCAGTAACCGTGTTGCATAAGCCAGATGTTCCAGAAGAGTGTGCTTGCTGTCCGCTTGGATCAGGCAGTCGTCCAAATAAGGGTAAATTTGTATCCCTTGAAGTCTGCAGCAGGCAATTACTGATGCCAGGCATTTCGTGAATACTCTGGGTGCGGTAGATAAGCCAAAAGGCAATGCAGAGAATTGATAGTGGATTGAACCTGCAAGAAATCTGAGGTATCTTCTGCAGATTTGTCTGATTGGGACATGCAGGTATGCCTCCTTGAGGTCCAATGTTACCAGCCAAAACTCCTTGCCCAGCATGGGAAGAAGCTGCTGTAATGTGAGTATCTTGAATTTTGGTACGAGAAGAAATGTATTTAGGATGGATAAGTCCAAAATGGGTCTCCAGTCGGTTCCTTTTCTTGGTACCAGGAAAAGTCTGGAATAAAAACCTTGGCCTTGTTCGTGAGTCGGAACCTCTTAAATGGCTTTCATGTCCATGAGTTTTGTAATTTGTATTTGTGCCTCTGCCCTTTGATTGTGTGGCAGGTTTGGCATGCCTCTCATTTTTGGAAGAGTGTGAAAATAAAATCTGTAGCCTCTGTTTATTATGTCCAGGATCCATTTGTCTGTTGTGATAATATGCCAATTTCCTGAAAATAGTGCCAGCTTTCCTCCCAAGGGAGCTGCCAGCTGAGATTTGCTTGGCATGAAAAGGGGAAAGTCATTGGGTTTGCTTTCTGTATTGTTGTGCACTGTCTTCGCCACCTCTTGGTGCTCGTGTTGGCCATTGCCTGCCTCTATATGATCCTTGAGATTGTCCTCTATCCCTTGAGCGCCTGTATCTACCTCTTTGGGGCTTGTCTGTGGCTGGAAAGGACCAGTTTTTTGTAGGCCAATTTCTACTAAAACGAGGTGGCTGTACCTGTAGAAAAGCCTTGACTGTTTGCATAGATTTAGCTTTTTCTTCCATTTTCCGTAGTATCTCCTCAGCATTAGTACCAAATAGCACATCCTTTTGTAAAGGAGCATCTAGTAGTTTAGCTTTAACATGATCAGGCAAGCTTTGTTCTCTAAGCCAGGCATGTCTACGAATGACTGCTCCTGTAGCAGCGGCTCTTCTTAAGGCCTCTAAGGCATCATAACCACATTGTAAGGTGTGTTTACCCACTTGTTCTGCACTATGTATCATATCCTGCAATTCCTTCAAATCTGGTTGTTCAGGTTGAGATATTTTGTTTCTTAATTGAGATAACAGAAACTGCTGATATTTAAGCATATGGAACTGACAATTTAAGGCCCTCACGGCTAGGGTGGTCGAGGTGTATACATTTTCCCCCCACCTTTCTAAGGATCTAGATTCCCTTTCGGAAGGTAGTGGATTCTTGGCAGTAGAGGCCTTCATTCCCTTGGGGCCTTGAGAAATGGTCTCAGGGTCAGCATTATGGCTTTTGAAAAGAAATTGGTGAGAGTTAGGGACTCTGCAATACCTATCAGGTTTGACTGGTGCAGGAGGCAGGGAATCCGGATTGAGACAAGCCTCCGAGTAAACATCATCAAGTATGTCCAGGACAGGAGGAATAGCCAGAGGTCTGTGTTGAGGTAACAAAAGAAATTCCCTAAGCCTTTTCTTGGAATCAGAAAAGTCTTGGCCTTCCCAATGGAAGTGCTCCCTCAAGGTGTGCAAGGTTTCCCCAAAAGAAAAATCCTCTGGGGGAGTTACAGAAGGAATGGACTGTTCTGCATCAGAATCTTCATAAGGGGAGTACGAGTGTTCCTCCACATCAGAATGTTCTGAGAAAATGGAGCCCTGTTCAGAAGAGGGAGAGTCTTCCTCCACTCTGGGTCTCTTGTCTGGAGGGGGTTGGGAACCCCTGATATAGGAAATTAAATTCTCAGCCATTTTAAGCATCTACTTTTTAGGCATGGGGCCTGGGGATGGGCCCTGTGTAACAGGCCTCTTGGGATGCATGGCTGATTTGGACTTGGTGAAGTCCTTAATGGAAAAGGAAGAAGAGTGTCTAAATACACCCTGGGTGGAAGTGGACCTGTCCACATTAGGAGGCTCAACACTCACAGTGGTTTTGGTGGTTGTAGTCTGAGTTAGGGCCGAGGTACCAGCGGTCTCGGGTACAGAAGACACCGCCAGTGAAGTGTCGTCGGTAGTCAGGGACTGCATAGGCGTCTCGCTGAGAACCGGACCACGTGCAGCCAGTTTTGGCATGGTGTCGGTGGAGACCGCGGACCTTGCGTGTCGGTCCTTGTCCTTTCGTTTTTTGGACAAAACGGTAGTCGGAGTATCCGACGACATTTTATAATCAAAGGCTTTACCAAAATAATGTTGGGCGAACTCCACCCGACGCTTAATAGTGCGTTTATTGAAAGCAGCGCAAAAGCGACAGCCCAAGACATCGTGGTCTGGGCCTAAACAAGGTATGCAGAGGGAATGGAAATCCTTATGCGGTATGTGCTTCCCACAAGAAATACAATTGTTAACTTTGTCTGACATCGGTCTGAGGCAAGAAAAGTTTCCCCAACGGGGTACTTCGCTTTTAAGAAGACTTTGGTTTCCAATTTTTCGTAAATTCAGGAGCTGGCCAACCGGCACTTGCGAACTGCTTCTGCTTCGGGCACCGCGCAGCAAAAAGGACTGGAGAACATGGCGTCGGCTGTTACTTATAAACCCCTGTCGCACTGACGTCAGGGAAGGCGACAACAACCGACGCCAGACCAAGACTTTGGAATTCGGCCGACCGAGAACCCGCCTGACGGTAGAGAACCCATATGTGATTACTGCAGCTGTATGCACGATGAACATCTTCATGTTACTTAAGACCGAGGTGGAAAGGTTCACAGACCCCATGCTAAAAGACAATGCTGTCCAAGCTGCTGAAAACTTTACAAAGGCACTCTATGAGCATCTGCAGGAATGCATGGATCGTGCTATCCCAAGTAAAACCAAGAACCACTCCTCCAAGAAAAGAAAACCAGTCTGGTGGACCCCTGCCATAAACAAGCTATACAAAAGGTGGAAACTAGTACAGAAGAGAGTAAAATCTCAAGAAGGAAAGACATCCCTGATCAGTATCAGCAAGAAACTACAATCCCTCATTAAATCATCCAAGGCTAGTTTCGAAAGAAAAATTGCCAATGACTCCAAATATAACCACAAATCATTCTTTAGCTATGTCAAGAACCTAAGTGGAAACTCTTAGATCTGCTATGAGTTAGTACAAAATGGCACAAAATACACTGAACCGACTGATATTGCCAACATTCTGGCAGACAGGTTTAGTGCAAACTTCACCCCCCTCTCACACACTAAAGGGCCGATAACCATACCAGAAGAATGTAGGGCCCCGTCAATCACCAACACACACAGGTTAAAACAACCCTATCCAAAGCCAAAAACACAGCTTCAATGGGACCGGATGGTATCCCAGGCTGTGTCTTACAAGAGCTCCAAAATGAACTAACCCCTCACCTAAACACACTGTTCAAACTCAGCCTTTCTACAGGCTACGTATCCACAGAATGGTGCACAGCAACAGTTATCCCGCTCCACAAAAGCTGAGCCAAAACAGACACTGGGAACTATAGCCCTATAAGCCTGACTAGCCTCGTCTGCAAGGCTATGGAGCGCATCATCATGGAACTCAATAACAGAGACATTGGAACCTCCAAACCTTGGACCCTACCCAGTTAGGCTTTAAGGGCAGATCATGCCTCCTAAACCTGGTGGACGTCTTTGAGACAGTTACCAAGGCATTAGACGAAGGAAAGGAGGTCCACACAGCCTACCTAGACCTCGCAAAGGCTTTCAACACCATTCCCCATTCTAGTATTATAGACAAGCTCACCAGCTTGAACATAAACCCTTACGTCACGAGATGGGTTGCCAACTGGCTCATGGAAAGAACCCACATGGTGAGAGTTGCAGGCTCTATGTCCGACTCTAAACCGATTACAAGTGGCGTCCCCCATGACTCAGTCCTAGGAACCCTCCTGTTTGGTATATACTTCTCAGAGATAAAGGCAAGTATAGGAGGACTATTGCTGACCAAGTTCGCAGATGACTGCAAACTAGTGGCCATAATTGATTCCCCAACTGATACAGACACCCTCCAGAAGGGTCTCACTGAGACGGATACCTAGTGTCAAAATGATGGCTTAAAACTAAATGCCAAAAAGTGCATAGTCATCCCCTTTGGAAAAAACTAAGTATGCACGAACTACCACACAGGTGGTAGTCCCCTAAATACAGAAAATGTAATAAGGGATCTGGGGAACCAAGTAGATACTAATCTCTCCTCTGATAATCATACTGCCAAGGTGGTTAGAAAATCCTTCTATGTGGCCCACCTAATCACAAAAGGGTTCACATCTAGAACAAAAGAGATTATTGTGCCTCTCAACTCATCACTCATTAGACCAATCATAGAATACAACGCCCCATTTGGGATGTACCTTACAAGACACCTTCAACAGCTGGAAAGACCACAAAAGTACCTCACCAAGAGGATTACTGGCCTCAAACAGATGGCCTATGCAGCCCGACTCAAGAAACTCCAGCTGTACTCAGTTGCATACCGCTTACTCAGAGGTGATCTCTGCCTGACATACAAGGCCATGTCCAACCCAGAATTGATGGACATGCTCCACCTAAAAAAAACAAATCCCGGAGAACCACACGCTCTAGAGATATAAACCTCACCACATCGATAAATAGGACATGCTGGAGGGATAGATTCCAGTCTAAGAGATTCCCCATGCTTTGGAACAGGATTCCAATATACATCAGGCAGAGCCCCTCACTAACACTCTTCAAGAGAAACCTTGATGAGTGGATGGGAAACAGAAAATTTACCCTGGGGATCACTGCAGTGGCTCTACTGGACAGTGGCACAGGGAACTAATGGCTCTACTGGACAGGGGCACAGGGAACTAATCTAAGGGGGTGGCGAATACCAACACATTCTGGCTATGCTTATAAATGCCCTTGGGCAGATAGCCTAGTACTTACTTATGAACCTAATACTCCAATCCACTGAAAAGAGAAAGCATCAGTTTTCCAGGCCTTTTTGCAAATGATCTTGTCAGAACTGCAGTAAATTACAGCTGTGTGTACTTAGGGGTACTTAGCTTTCAAGAAGACTTCGGTTGCAGATATTCGTAATCTCAGAAGCTGGCCGACCGGCACTTGCGAACTGCTTCTGCTTCGGGCACCGCGCGGGCAAGAAAGACTCAAGAAAATGGCATCGGCTGATTCTTTTATACCCCTGTCGCACTGACGTCAGGGAAGAAGCGGCGACAACCGACGCCGGACCTAGACTTTGGAATTCGGCCGACCGAGGACCCGCCTGACGGCAGGAAAACCCATCTGTTATGACTGCAGCTCTATGCACGATGAACATCTTGGAGTAACTCCATGGAGTTGTCCTATCTGACTACAGTAAACTCTCAGTTAACCGGAACTCAAGCAACAAGAACAAAAAAAAAAAAAAAAAATCGAAGAAATACAGTACAATTTTCATGTGTTACACTTTGCGCCCCCCCCCCCCCACACACACACAGAAACATACCTTATGTTTTTAGAGTTTTAAAAAGGAAGACAGGAATACATTTCCTCACTCCCCAGCCTAAGAACAAGTCAAACCAAACAAACAGTATAGGCTACAATATTAGTCAGGCCTATTTTAATAGTAACTCTCAAGCAAACAGAAACTTTTAGTTATGTACACACCATAACTTCAGATGTTTGGGATCCATCTCGCCTACATTCTGACTGATGGGTTCGGAGCCGATCCCTCGGCTCCGACTTCCGCTTATGCCAAAGAGCGAAGTCTCTTATTGGCTGAGCTTACTATATCCCAGGATGCACCACTACCAGTCCCCCAGATCTAGTTTGTCCGCATACATGCACACATGCACGCCCTGCTTATATAACATCGTCAGATGAAACAAGATAAAACAGTAGAACTCAAAACCGTTCAATCTCTTCTGATCTCCAAGGCAGGGGAAGGAGGGTGGGTATTAGGAATGTAGCAGATGGATCCCAAACATCTGAAGTTATGGTGAGTACATAACTAAAAGATGTTATGTGATCCTATCTCCCTACATTCTGACTGATGGGACAGCCCCTAGCACCTGAATCCTGGGTGGCTCACTGGAAAACACTCCTGAGTACCGTGGAACCAAATGATGCTCGCCCTTTAGATGCCACGTCCAATTTATAGTGGGAAATAAAAGATTGGACCAAGTAGCATCAGCACAAATCTCCGATATAGCGCGCTTGGAATGAAAAGCTATAGAAGTCGCCATAGCTCTGGTAGAGTGAGCTTTGATAGATGTTGTAAGTTGCTTATTCGAAGAAGAATAAGCCTGAGTTATACAATCTCTAATCCATTTGGAGATAGTAGCTTTTGTGATGGTTTTACCCAATTTATTGTCTGAGGAGGACACAAACAACTGGTCTGACTTACGAAATTGCTGAGTCCTGTCTAAATAGAATCGCAATTGCCTGTGAACATCCAATTTATGGAGAGTGTATTCTGCCTCATTGGAGAATTTTGGGAAGAAAACTGGCAGCTCTAGACATTGTTGGAGACAGAGATTAGAACAGACCTTTGGGACGAAGGATGGATTATGCCTAAGTGATACTCTATCCTTGTGGAAAATCAAGTACGGTGGTTTAATAGACAGGGCTTGAAGCTCTGAAACTCTTCTTGCAGAAGTAATTGCAACTAAGAAGGCAGTTTTCCAAGACAGATATTTTAACTCACATGTAGCAGGGAAGATGTTAATGCACGAAGCACCAAATCAAGATCCCACGGAGGCGCAGGATGAAAAACTGGGGGTCTTAACAGGTTAATGAAAGTTTTGCATAGTCTGCTGCTCATCAATGGAGGATCCATGGATTCGTGGAATTTAGAGATAGCCGCTAGTTGGACTTTAATAGTAGAGACAGAAGATCCTTGATTAAACAGGGATGTTAAGAATTTCAAAACCTCTGGTATTGGAGCAGTGATAGGGTCTAAGCCCTGAGTTGAGCCCAGATAGCAAACCTCTTCCACTTACTGAGGTACAATTTCTTAGTGGTGGGTTTGTGGGCTGAAGATAAAATGTGAATAACTTCCGGTCTAATGTGTGACTTCTGACTAAAGTCGGAAGTGGAGGAGCCAAGCCACAACTTCAAGGAGTAGGGACTGATGCTGTCCCGACTGATGAATTAGTAGATCCGAGTTAGATCTAAAGTCCAAGGATCGTCACACCCATGTTTCTTCAGGTAGGGAAACCATACCTGACGAGGCCAGTATGGAGCAATCAGTATCATTGTGGACCCCAATTGAGAAGCTTTTGAATGACTTTGGAGAGAAGTGGAATCGGGAAAGGCATAAAGTAGCCCTGTTGGCCAAGGTTGTGCTAGAGCATCCATAGCTGCTTCCCTGATGTGGAGTCAAGGAGAAGAACCTTTGCACTTCGTGTTTAGTGGTGTTGCAAAAGGGGTCGAGCACCCCACTCCCCCATCTCCTGAAAACCTGAGCTGCTACTGTTTCGTTCAGGGACCACAACCTGTCTGCCAATATATTGATTTCCTGGAATGTGGGTCGCTACCAAAAGCGGTTGGTAGCTACAGCCCATTCATTCCCACCCTCATGGCCTCTCTGCAAGGTAAGATCTGGTCCCTCCTTGTTTGTTTAGATACCAGACCACCGACATGTTGTCTGTGTGGATGACAGAAGTACAGCCCTCATCTCCAATACATTGATGTGGAGAAGAGTTTCGCTGTTTCGAAGCCAGGAGCCCTGAACTAACCTGCCCAGACAATGCCCCCCACTGTCTGTGGGAGGCATCTGTGGTCAGGGTGACCACTGGAGAGGAATAACAAAGGACTTCCTTGATTTAGATTGGAAGTCTGAAGCCACCAGCTAAGGTCCCGCTGCATGTTTCTGTAATCATAATGGGATGATTGAGGGGAAGGTCCTGAAAGGACCATTGAGTTGACAATAGCCACTGAAGAATCCTCATGTGCAATCTTGCCAGAGGAACTAGAAGAACCGTGGCAGACATCGAACCTAAAACTTGTAGGACCATCCTGGCTGGGGCTTTGGATCTTGAAATCAGGGCTTGAACTTGGCCTTGTAAAGTTTGGATCCTTTGGTAGGAAGAAAAACGCATCAATTTTGGGTCTATCTCTGCTCCTATGAACCTTATGCTGAGAGGGCAGCAAGACAGACTTTGACCAATTGAATGTAATTCCCAGGGTAGCACCCAGGGAGATGGTGGCTTTGAGGTTGTCCATTAGTAGTTGCCTGGTGGTGGCAGTCAGGAGCCAGTCGTCCAGATAGGGAAACACTTGGAATCCAAGACTCCTCAGGTGAGCAGTCACTACTGCCAAACACTTGGTGAACACCCTGGGGGCTGTGGTGAGACCAAAGGACAGTGCACAAAATTGGAAATGACTGTCTCCCAGGCTGAAGCGCAGATACCTCCTGGACGCCTGATGTATCGGTATGTGATAATAGGAGGTCTATGGAGCACATCCAAACATCCTTCTCCAACAATGGGAGAATGGATTGAATTTGGATTTCGGACGGATTGGTTTAGTCTGCTGAGATCCAATATTGGTCTCAGGTCCCCTGTCTTTTGGCACTAAAAGAACCTCGAGTAATTTCGGATCCAATCTGGTCTGTGGGGACCGGTTGGATGACTCCTTTTCTAGCAGCTTTAAAGCTTCTGCGGCTGCAATTTCCCTTTGACTGGGTGGTGGGTCCGGGATATTTTGGACGGTGGGGGTGAGCATGTGAATGGGATGGTGTAACCTCCGCAATGATCCGGCACCCATCTGTCCTGAGTGATTGACTCCCAGGCTTTTAGGTGCTTGGCAAACGGCACCTGACTGTCTGGAGCAGCACAGCCGGGCAATCCCTCATGAGGTGTGGGAGGCTGAAGAGCCACGAAAGGACTCGCGGTCTCCAGAATTGCGAGGTCTCTGCCGCCTCTGGAGCAGGCTCCCAGAAAAATTTCCCGTCCTCTGCCTCTGGAAGGGGAATCTTCCTGCTGTTGAGGAAAAACTTACGTGATTTACGGAACCACATCTTCCCTCCTCCTTTAGCCTTGGGATAAGGCCGAAGGGAGTGGAATAACGGGCACCTACGCAGATAAAGTTTTTCCCTCTTGCTCACAGCGGTAAGGGTGTCTTTAAACTTAGGTCCAAACAAAGAGGACCCATCAAAGGGATGTCTCCGTGAAGCCACGCCTGTGCTGCGCTCTACCGCGCCCTTTCTTCGTATATGAAATGAGCCTCATGGACGAGTTAGAAATTGACGTAAGGATAGCCAACTGAGAGCTAACCGACTGGGCTAGCTGCTCAGGTAGGTTACCCGAGAGGGAATCTGACAGCTCCTTGACCAGATCCCTCTGAAGCCTAGTAAAATGTGCCAAATAATTCAGGGACCTTAAAGTAAAGGCCGCTGAAGTCAGGGTGCACTTCCCGTACCGGTCCATGCTCCTAGACTCCTTATTAGGAGGATGGACAGCCTCTGCCACGCCCTGTTGTGTAGCAGATGCCACCACCATGGCATCTACAGCCACGCCTTTAGTCAGGAACTCCTTCTCGGGTGGGGCAGACAAAAATTTGTTAGGACGAGAAGGGACTGGTTCCACGGTATCTGGATGTTCCCGCCCTCCGACAAACAATCCAGGAGCTCGTCGGCGGAGACACCCAGGAGGCGGAGGGCTGAGCCCCAAAGGCCTTGAGGAGCACTGACTCATCAGCAGAGGGGTTTGGATATCCAGCCTCGTTGTTTGAGGATCTCTAAGATGTCTGCAAATGAGACATCATCCGAGGACGACTCGGGACCCGCATCATCAAGATCAGTGTCAGATGTAATAGACTGGGGAATCCACGTGCTTCCTCTTGCACGATCTCTTCCTTGGGGTTCCTCTGAAGACAACTCCGAAGAACCCTCAGGAGGAGGGGAACCCCAATGGGGTAACCTCAGGCCCACGGGCTCCGCTGCCCACGGACAGGGGAACTGCCAAAGACCCAGTCTCCACGGGAAGGTGCTGGTAAAGCCGGGAGATGGCAAGAAGACTTGGCCAAGGCACTCCTCATAGCTCTGAAAGCCGGACCCAGAATCCTGGGAGTGACTGGTCCCGAGCCATGATAGCAGACGGAAGTCCCGCAGTCAAGCACCGAGAGGGAGGCTCGAACCGATAGCATAGGTCCCAAACATCACCCCAGGTCCAGCTGAAGAAGTCCGTACCAAACTCGACCCCTAAGATCTCCACCGCTCCAACAGCACCTGCTCCGCCGGGCAAGCGGGGTCGGAGGAGGAATAGCAATGACATGGGCATGGGCCGCCGGCTCCGAAGCCAACTGGGTCGGAGCCAAACAAATTTTGAAAGACTGGGGACTGGAACAGTCTTTGGAGCACCCTGTCTATATCCGAATCGACATCCTCGATGACCTAGAGGATACTGAACGGGTTCGAGATGGGCCCCAAAGGGCTAGGGGACCGCCCGGCGACTCGATGACTATCGGCCAAGGAATACCCACACTAGTTTCCATCGGTGCCGAGGAGGACTTCGGGCGCGAGGAGAGGTGTGTGAGGGGTCCTTTGTCGGCTCCGAGACCAGTGGAGCCGACGGGCGGTTATTCCTCGATGCCCCAGCCATCGGCTCAGCCAGAGGAGTCGAGACTGGTGGCATCGAGGCAGACTGATCCGCCCCCAAAAGTCCTTGGAGCCAAGGAGAAGCCTGCCTATGCCTTTTGGCGGTCGGATCCGACGGACTGGTCGGAGCCGACACCCCTCGAGCCGACACTTTTAGCTGGAGAAGGAGAGGATGCTAAAGCTTCTTCAAAGGAGGGTTTTATCAAGCCTTTAAGAATGAGTTTATTTTTCCTCTCCTGGAGGACCCTCGAGGAAAAAGCGTGACACACACTGCATGACTCTTGTAAATGTTTTGCACCCAAACAATAAACACAGAGAGAGTGGTCATCTGTGATTGACATTTTAAAATTACATTTGGTGCATTTTTAAAGCCCAAGGCCTAGGATTCTGAGACATTTTAACAATAATGCAGTAATTCTGACAGCAAAAACAACACTATCCTAACTTGACTTTCTGACTTTACAAAAAAATCAGTTTACAACTGCCGATTAGATAAACAATCCGTAACAACAATTAACTCAAGGGGATCTTAAACCCCAAAGGTTTGAGAGGGGTTGACTGACCGAAAGGCCCTACAGATGAAGGAGGCCTGAAATCAGAACCAACCCAATCACACTACAAGTTTTTCACTAAAACTCCAATCACACACAAAGCACAGAGTAGCCAAGTAAACAGCTTTTATGATAGGAACAGCAAATTTCTGACAGAAAAAAGTGTTAAATACTACTCAGCTCAGCCAGCTCGAGACCACGCCTTCGCTTAGTAGCGCAAAAAGAGATCTGGGGACTGGTAGTGGTGCATCCTGGGATATAGTAAGCTCAGCCAACCCATCAGTCAGAATGTAGGCGAGATAGGATCACATAACATCTACAGTTAACCGGCATCTACCAATCCCCATGGGTGCCGGTTAACAGAGTTTGCTGTAGTTGGGAGGTGATTACTTTGGGGCCTTGGACTAGGTTCCTGTGACTGCACAGACATCTACATCCTCTGGTGATAGAAGTGCTTCCGGAGTGCGCAGTTTTTGGTTAAGCTCCTAGTGTTTAGCAAGCAGCAGGACTCTTACTTTATGATTGGCAAATTTCATGTCAGTAAGTTTGTTTGCGAGACCTTGACTAAAAATAGATACTACAGAGGAAGCAAGAACCTCTGCCAGCAGCTGAAAGCCTAAAGGTGCCAGCTGCAAACCATCTCTGGCAAAGCAGACAGGTTTGTCGACCATGGCTTCCAAAGCTGACAGGAACTGGATCCCCTTTGAATGACATCAAAAACTAAGCCAATTATTGAAATCAATCATTATTTGTTTATAATGTGGCATCATTCTAGGTGAGGGTAGTATGCTGCTCAAGGCTACGGACATACCTGCCTGGGACACATACTCAGAAAGCTCAATCACGTCTCTCTCCATATAGTCCAGTGAGGTACTTCTCAGGTCGTTCACTCCAGACAGAGTCATAATGCTACTTGTTGCTGAGAGACCTGAGTGCATGTGTGATATGATGAATTTGGGAACCAGACAGGCAGCTGACAATGACTTTCTCCTTGTCCAACCTGGTGAGTGGCACATCCATGCGTCTCACTACTGAGTCTCCAATGATAGGAAAATTTGGGTTTTGAGTGGTACACCCTACAGGCTTAGTAGGTAAGACACTGGTGTTACTATGCATCATGGGTGATAGTTTGCATCAGTCTTCTGTTTTGGAGGTCTCTGGTGTTTCGGTAAGCTTCCTGAAAGAACCTCCATGTATGCTGACTTTTGTGTTTGATACATACTGTGCGTATGAGCAGTGGTGGGTGGGCCAAACTCTTTACTATTACTGTTTTCAGTGTGAGAGAACATGGATTCAAGATTCTTGGAGTAGATACATCTCTTGCACTCCATACTAAAGTAAGTTATTAGTAGAGGGTTGTCGGGAGTATATGAGCCAATTGCTACACTGCCTCAGGAGACCCAAGTCAATGATGGCAGGAGAAACAAGGGTAGTCCAAATATTTCTGATTTATTTATTTATTTTGCTGGTAGTTTAATAGGTTACAGTTCAGCAGCAGTATTTCTTTAACCGGGAAAGTACTAAAGATGAGGGCTGCACTAATGTGCTACAGCTGTATCTAAGGGTAAAATTATTAAATTTGTCTGTCCGGCTATGGCGGCTCACAATTTTGCAGCAGTGAGCAGTGCTGCACAAGGTGCAAAAAAGCAGACACCCGCTCAATGCTGGGCTTTAATACCATAAGCTAAAAATTTAAAAAGGTTCAAAAGGACCAATGAGGATACTTACCCCAAGACCTTGACTAGCCACCCTTCACCAGACATGTTCCAATCAGCACACTCCTCTCACTAGAGTGCAGAAGAGCCCCTTCCAATTAAAGATGGTCTGGAAAGTGTGCTCAAAACAAATGTCGCTACAAACAGACCCAGATACAGTAAACCTGTTATCTGGACTATGTTACAGCTGCTAGCTACCCTAGTTTCGGTGGGAAACACTACAGGATGTTTAAAACAGCACAAAAATAGCAGTGATACACTAAAAAACATTTTAAAAAGAAAATCAGCAAGGAGACTCTAAAGAATGTTTTAAACAGCTAACAAATCAGTTATTTTAACATTGCTTGGTAGGAGAAAGTACAGTTTTGTACCTACCATAAATGTAGATGTTCGAGTGTTCACCCTGCTGCAGTCATAACACTCGGGTTATCCTGCCATCAGGCGGTCCCGCAGTCGGCCCGAATTCCAAAGTCTTGGCCCGGTGTCGGTTGCTGTCGCTTCTTCCCTGACGTCAGTGCGCCAAGGGTATATAAGAGGCATCCGACGCCATTTTCTTCAGTTTTTCTTGCCCCAGATGTCAGGCGCCCCCAAAAGGTAAGCAAAATACATACATACATATACATATATACATATATATATATATTATAAATCTACATATGGCTATATAAAAATAAAACAAAACCCTAAGGTACAAGCAAATACACCACAGAGGTAGACTAGGATAAAGTGGTAGAGATAAGTTCAGCTAGTTCAGAGGGGATGGAGGGAGGGTAACCTGGACTGCAGCAGGGTGAACACTCTAACATCTACATTTATGGTAGGTACAAAACTGTACTATGTTCGTGTTACCCTGCTGCAGTCATCACACTTGGGTTGAATCACAAAGCTAAGAAGGGGAGGTGGAGTCAAACAGGGTTAGAAGAAGCTAGTAGGCCCTGCAAAACTGCAGTGGCAAAACCAGCTCTAGTCTTAGAGTAAAGAGGTAAGTGATAGCGTTTGAAGGTGTGCACTGAACTCTAAGTAGCAGCTTCCAGAATATCGTTGGTTGGCACTTCCCTGAGAAAGGCTGCTGATGTAGCTGTAGCCCTGGAGTGGGAACTAATGTCAGCACGTACTGGTTTCCCATGGTGTGTGTAGCAGAAACGTATGCAATGTCCTATCCATTTAGAAATGGTCTGCTCTGAGATAGCTTTTCCTTGTGATCCTGCAGCATAGGCTACAAAGAGCTGGTCAGTTTTTCTGAAAGCCTTAGTTTTATCCAAGTAGTAACGTAATTGCCTGTGAATGTCCAAAGAGTGCAGGAGTCTTTCTACTGTGTTCTGGAGATTTGGGAAGAAGGTGGGCAAGTGAATGGTTTGGTTGAGGGCCACACTGGATACCAGCTTTGGCATAAAGGAAGGATTAGTTCGTAGAGAAACTCTGTCTTGATGAAAAATGAGGAAAGGTTCCACTGCCATTAGTGCCTGTAGCTCTGAGACTTCCAGCTGAGGTTATTGGTAGTAGTAGGGCAGTTTTCCATGAAAGAAATTTTAAATCAGTTGAAAAAGCTGGTTCAAAGGTCAGCAGTGTAAGCTTTTCCAGGACAAAGTTGAGATCCCAAGTAGGTGTTGGAGCTCTCCTTGGCAGTCTTAAGTTCTTAGCCCCTCTGAGGTAGTGTCTTAGGAGAGGATGTGAAAATAAAGGAAGAGCCGTGCTGTAATGAGCTGAAATTGCTGAGGCGTGGATCTTAAGAGATGAAAAGGAAAGTCCTTTGTGTAACATCTCAGTTAAATATTGCAGAATCTGAGGAATGTTCGGCTCCAGGGGATTTAGGCCTTTAGCCTGGTTCCAAAAGCAAAATCTTTTCCATTTGTCTGAATATGTTTTCCTGGTGCTGGGCCTCCTGGTCTCCAGAATGACATCCATAACAGCTACGGATAAAGGTGTTGGCTGGTTGTTTAGGTAATTTGCCATGCAGCCAGGTTTAAAGTCTTGAGCTGGCTGTGTAGAATCAGATTGTCTCGCTGAGTGAGCAGGTGAGGAATTTGTGGCAAAATCCATAGTGGTCCGTGGGCAATGGTCCTTAAAATTGGATATCAATGTTGGCATGGCCAGTCTGGTGCAACGAGAATCATTTGTGGCCTCTCTAATCTGACTTTCAGCAGTACCTTTGCTAGAAGAGGCAGTGGAGGGAAGGCATACACTGTTAATGTTTTCCAACTGAATGAGAGGGTGTCCACTTTCCAAGCTAGTGGATGGAAGGTCCTTGTGCAAAATTTTTGAAGTTGGTGGTTGTGAGGGCTTGGAAACAGATCTATGTCTGGGCGTTCCCATTTTTGAGCTATCATTGCAAATACTTGTGGATTTAGTTTCCATTCGTGTGGATCCATGATGTTTCTGCTTACATCGTCTGCCAATGTGTTTTTCATTCCAGGCAGGAATTGTGCTTGTAATTGAACCTGGTAAGACAATGCAGTGTTCCACAAGGTTATTGCTTGCCTGCATAGAGGATAGGAATGTGTGCCCCCTTGCTTATGTACCACATAACTGTGGTGTTGTCTGTCCTTATTAGTAGTTGTCCTGGGTGTAGAAGGTCCTTGAAAGCTATTAGGGCATTCTGCACTGCTAGCATTTCTTTTTGATTGATATGCAGGTGTCTCGGATCTGTAGTCCATTTGCCCTGAATGCACTGACCTGCCATGTGTGCTCCCCAGGCATAGTTCGATGCATCCGTTGTCATAGTTTGCCTGGCTATGGGTAAGGTGAAAGGCTAACCCTTGTTGAGGTGACTTGCCTGTGCCCACCATAGAAACTCCTGTTGAAGGCAGGGAATGAGTGGAATCATTGTTTCCGAGCTGTGGCTGTGCTGAGTCCATACACTTTTCAGGAACCATTGTAATTTCCTCATATGCAGTTTTGCAAATGGTATTAGTAGTATGCAAGATGCCATGAATCCCAAGGCCTGCAGAATTTTTCTTGCAGGGAGTTGGGTCTTTGTTGCCATTATTTTGAAATACTGAAACAGCTGGCATTGTTTGTCTGGTGTGAGATAAGCCATCTGGGCCGTTGTATTCAAGCAGGCACCCAGGAATATTATGTTTTGTGAGGGCACTAGTTTTGATTTCTTTTCGTTAACTGTGTACCCTAGGCAACTTAGAAGGTCTTTGACAAATGCCAGATGCTGTAAAAGAATGTCCTTGCTTTCTGCTTGAACAAGACAGTCGTCCAGGTATGGGTATATTTGAATTCCTCTTTGTCTGCAGTATGCAATTACTGGTGCCAGGCACTTTGTGAACACCCTGGGCGCAGTAGATAAGCCAAAGGGCAGTGCAGAGAATTGATAATGCGTTGAACCTGCAATGAAGCGGAGGTATCTTCTGCAATTTTGTCTGATAGGGACATGCAGGTATGCCTCCTTGAGGTCCAAAGTGACTAGCTAAGCATTCTTGCCCAGCATGGGAAGAAGCTGCTGTAGTGCTAGCATATTGAATTTTGGCACTTGCAGATAGGTGTTCAGAATTGAAAGATCCAGAATGGGTCTCCATGCTTTGTTCTTTCTTGGAACTAGGAAGAGTTTTGAGTAAAATCCTTGTCCTTGCTCCTGTGAAGGTATCTGTTGAATGGCTCTCATGTTCATGAGAGCTGCAATTTGTTTTTGTGCCTCTGCCCACTGATTTAGTGGCAGGTTTGGCATTCTTTTGATCCTTGGTAAGGTATGAAAGTGGAATCTGTATCCTTGAGAGACAATGTTTAGAACCCATTTGTCTTTTGTGATGATGTGCCAGTTTTCTGCAAAAAATGCTAGTTTTCCTCCCAAGGGTGTTGCCAGGAGAGATTTGCTTGGTAGTTTGAGGATAGAGTCATTGCGTCTGCCTTCTGCTAGCTTGGGGCCCCGTCTTCTCCTCCTTTCTGGGTAGCAGAACCCCATTGGCGAGGTTTGTAAGGTCCCTGTGATTGACCTCTGCCCCTTGGAAGTCTGTATTTGCCCCTCTGTGATCTGTCTGAAGCTGGAAAGGACCAATTTTTTGTTGGCCAATGTCTGCTGAAGCGAGGGGGTTGTACCTGCAAGAAATCCTTGACCGTTTGCATAGATTTAGCCTTATCCTCCATTTTCTTTAAAACCTCTTCTGCTTTGACACCAAATAATACATCTTGTTGTAAAGGTGCATCTAATAATTTTGCTTTAACATGGTCAGGGAGGGTTTGCTCTTTTAACCAAGCATGTCTACAAATGACAGAGCCAGTAACAGCTGCTCTACAGGAAGCTTCCAATCAATCAAATCCGCATTGTAAGTATGCTTGCCCACCTGTTCAACTGCATGCAACAGATCCTGCATTTCCTTGAATTCCGGCTGTTCTGAATGTGTGCTCATTTGTTGTTTTAACTGAGACATCAGGAATTGTTGATATTTCAACATGTGAAACTGGCAATTTAATGCTCTCATAGCCAGAGTTGCAGAGGTGTAGATTTTCTTTCCCCATCTATCTAGGGCTCTGGAATCTCTTTCAGAGGGCACAGGATTTTTAGCCATAGAATCTTTTGCTCCCTTAGGACCCTGGGAAATGGTTTCTGGGTCAGTTATAGGGCTTTTATAAAGGAATTTGTGTGAGTCAGGTACTCTGTAGTATCTGTCTGGTTTGGCTGGAGCAGGAGGTAGAGAGTCTGGATTTAAACTAGACTCCAAGTAGACATAACCCACAATATCTAAAACAGGAGGGATAGGAAGAGGTCTGTGCTGGGGTAATAAAAGGAACTCTCGAAGCCTTTTCTTAGAATATGAGTAATCCTGGCCTTCCCAGTGGAAATGTTCCCTCATGGTATGTAATGCTTCCCCAAAGGAGTAGTCTTCAGGGGGACATGCTGAGGGAGTAGAGTCCTCAGCATCAGAATCCTCATAAGGTGGAAAAGTGCAATCCTGTTCCTCAGAAGAATCTGAGGAGAGAGAAACTAGGATGCATAAAACTCTTCTTGTCTTGGTCTTTTATCAGGAGGGGGATGGGAACCCCCGATAAGGGTAATTAAATCTTCAGCCATCTTAAGCATCTGTTTCTTAGGCATGGGGCCTTGACCTGTAGACTGATGAACAGATTTCTTAGGCTTTAAATGAGTTTTAAGCTTAGCATAAGATTGAATGGTGAGTGTAGTCGGTCTGAAGACACCTTCTGCAACCGAAGGTGTTTCCTCTGCACCGGTGTCGGTAGATGGCTGCGTCGGCCTAGTAGACTCCACTTGGGAGTCGGCAGCTGTCTGGGGTTCCAGCTCTGCGGTAGTCAGGGGCTGCGTAGGTGCTTCACTGAAAACCGGAGAACCGGCGACAGGCCCAGCTGAGGCCTCGGAGTCTGGCTTATTCCTAAGCTGCCTGTCCTTATCCTTGCGTTTTTTTTATGACTTGCGGTCATCGGCTGCTCCGACGGCATGATATAATTAAATTTCCTACCAAAGTAAAAACGGCGTTTGATAGTGCGTTTATTAAACCTAGCGCAAAACCGACAACCTGTGACGTCGTGGTCTGGGCCTAGGCAAGGAATACAATAGGAATGGAAGTCCTTATGAGGTATTTGCTTCCCACAAGTAATGCAATTGTTAACTTTTTCTGACATCGGACTGAGGCAAGAAAATGTTCCCCAACGGGGTACTTAGCTTTATTGAAGACTTCGGACTGAAATTCAAATTGAAAATCTCAGGTGTCGGCCGACCGGCACTTGCGAACTGCTTCTCCTTCGCGCGGAAAGAAAGACTGAAGAAAATGGTGTTGGATGCCTCTTATATACCTCTGGCGCACCGACGTCAGGGAAGAAGCGACAGCAACCGACGCCGGACCAAGACTTTGGAATTCGGGCAGACTGCGGGACCGCCTGACGGCAGGATAACCAGAGTGTGATGACTGCGGCAGGGTAACACGATGAACATCCAGAATGAGCAAAACAGACTGTTTTGCAACCATGAAAAGTACCAGCAAATACTTAAAGGTGAAAAATAGAAAAAGGAGCTTTAAAAACAGCAATAAAATAACTACACACTGAAACAGACACCACACCAAAAAACAAAGTTAATGGAGGGAGCAGTTACTGCAGCAGCGATCATTCGAACATCTACGGTTATAAGTTTACTTACACGACTGTACTATGCTCATCATACTGATCACTGCTGCAGCAGCATTAGCTGTATGGGTAGATTACCTTAGCTTAAAACATTTGGGAGGTGGAAAGAGGGAAGTCCAGGAGCCCTTGGTGAATGGTCTTTGCACAGCCTGATCTAGACCTAGGGAAGGAATCAACTATATAGTTCTTTGTAAAAATATGTATGGAATACCAATCTGCAGCTTCTAGAATTCAACCCTTTCCAAAATGCCACAGATGAAGCCAAACCCCTGGCAGAGTGGGCTTGACCCTGCCTGTAATAGTTGTGTTGTGGCTGTGTAAAAAAAAAAAAAAAAAAAAGGTAAAAGCCTTAAAAAAACGCATTTGCAAATAGTCTGTTTTCACACAGGTTGTCACTTCATTTTACTTTCTTAAGAAATGAAGAACTGATCTGAAGACCTGAAGATTTAGCTCTGTCAGCACAGTATCCGAGTTGAATGGACATCAAGGTTCAGGAAAGAAAACAGGTATATGGACAGTTTGACAAAGGAAACTCTAATACCACATTAGCCATAACTGAAGTAGTTCTCAAAGAGACCCTGTCCTTGGGGAAATGAGATAGGGTTGACTCACCATAAAAGATTGTGTGACATGCCTCTACTCTGGGCCAGCAATGAAGGAGCCTCAATCCTCACCACTGACTGCGGTGACGGATGGTTACAAAGAGCAAAGATGGATTCACAACTGTATTTTCAGATACAGCTCTCTGTACCAAGCATAATGTCCATTAACAGAACACAGGGAGCATGCTCCAGACAGTACAGTTGTGTACCTACCATAAATGTAGATGTTCGAGTGTATTCACTGTTGCAGTCATTACATTTGGGTTATCCTGCCGGCAGGCTACCCACAGTCGGCCTGAATTCCAAAGTCCTGGTCTGGCGTCGGTTGCTGTTGCCTCTTCCCTGACGTCAGTGAGCCAGGGGTATAAAAGATACAGCTGACGCCATTTTCTTCAGTTTTTCTTGCCCCAGTTGTCAGGTGCCCCCAAAAGGGTAGGCTGTAAATATTATGATCATAAAAAAGCATGCACATAACCTTCATCTACAAGCAAATACACCACATAGGTTGTATAGAATAGAGAGATACAGATAAGTCCCAGCAAAGAAAAAAGGGGGATGGTGGGAGGGTAACCGGGACTGCAACAGTGAATGCACTCGAACATCTACATTTATGGTAGGTACACAACTGTACTATGTTCATCGTGTTTCACTGTTGCAGTCATTACACTTGGGTTGAATCCCAAAGCTGAGGTTGGGTGGCTGGGCCTAAACAGAGTTTGGAGTGGCTATGACGCCATGCAGAACTGCAGTGGCAAAGCCTGCTCTGGATTTAGAGTTGAGAGGTAAATGGTAGTGCTTTGTAAAAGTGTGCACTGAAGTCCAGGTTGCAGCGTCCAAAATGTCCTTGGTTGGTACTCCTCTGAGGAAGGCTGCTGAAGTGGCTGCTGCTCTGGTAGAATGTGGCCTAATGCCCTTGGGCACTGATTTGTCATGTTGTGAATAGCAGAAATGAATGCAGTGGCCTACCCATTTTGAAACAGTCTGCTTTGAAATGGCTTTTCCTTGCGATCCTGCAGCATATGCCACAGAGTTGCTCAGTCTTTCTGAAGGCTTTAGCTTTGCCCAAGTAGAAGTGTAGCTGTCTGTGTAAGTCCAAAGAATGCAGAAGTCTCTCCCACTTATTCTGTGGGTTTGAATAAAAGGTAGGCAAATGTATGGTTTGGTTAAGAGCCACACTGGACACTACCTTAGGCATAAATGTCGGGTTTGTCCTTAGAGAAACTTTGTCCTGATGGAAAATAATAAAAGGTTCCACAGCCATTAGTGCCTGTAACTCTGAGACTCTTCTTGCTGAAATTATTGCTAGGAGAAGAGCATTTTTCCATAAGTATTTTATCTCTGCTGTACTGGCTGGCTCAAAAGGAGGCAGTGCGAGTTTTTCTAAGACAAAATTGAGGTCCCATGCAGGTATTGGGGCTCTCCTTGGAGTTCTTATGTTTTTGGCCCCTCTGAGAAACCGTGTTAGCCGTGGAAGAGAAAAAAATAGGTGGGTCCGTATTGTAATGAGCTGAAATGGCAGAGGCATGGATCTTAACTGATGAGAAGGATAGGCCTTTGTCCAGCATCTCAGTTAGGTATTGCAAAATCTGAGGAATATTTGGTACAAGCGTGTCAATTCCCTGCGCTTGGTTCCAAGCACAGAATCTCTTCCATTTTGCTGCACAAGATTTTCTGGTGCTGGGCCTCCTGGCCTCCAAAATAACATGCATAAAGTACAGTTGTGTACCTACCATAAATGTAGATGTTCGAGTGTATTCACTGTTGCAGTCATTACTCTTGGGTTATCCTGCAGGCAGGCTACCCTCAGTCGGCCAGAATTCCAAAGTCTAGGTCCGGCGTCGGTTGCTGTCGCCTCTTCCCTGACATCAGTGCGCCAGGGGTATAAAAGATGCAGCCAACTCCATTTTCTTCAGTTTTTCTTACCCCAGATATCAGGTGCTCCAAATAGGTAGGCTGAAAAATATACCAATAAGAAATGCATGCACAAAAATAACATTTCCTTCATCTACAAGCAAATATACCAAAAAGGTTGTATAGGATAAAGAAGTGCAGATAAGTCCCAGCAAATACAAGGGGGATGGTGGGTGGGTAACCTGGACTGCAACAGTGAATACACTCTAACATCTACATTTATGGTAGGTACACAACTGTACTATGTTCATCATGTTTCACTGTTGCAGGCATTACTCTTGGGTAGAATCCCAAAGCTGAGGATGGGTGGCTGGACTAAATAGCATTAGGAGAGGCTATGAGGCCCTGCAGAACTGCAGTGGCGAAGCCTGCTCTGGACTTAGAGTAGAGAGGTAAGTGGTAGTGCTTTGTAAAGGTGTGCACTGAACTCCAAGTTGCAGCCTCTAAGATTTCTTTGGTTGGTACTCCTCTGAGGAAGGCTGCTGAAGTGGCTGCTGCTCTGGTGGAATGAGGCCTAATGCCCTTAGGCACTGATTTGCCATGTTGAAAATAGCAGAAACGGATGCAATGGCCTATCCATTTAGAAATTGTTTTGAGATAGCCTTTCCTTGTGATCCTGCAGCATATGACACTAAAATTTGCTCAGTCTTACTGAAAGCTTTAGTTCTGTCCAAGTAGAAGAGCAACTGCCTGTGTATGTCCAAAGAATGCAGAATTTTCTCACCCTTGTTCTGTGGATTTGGGTAAAAGGTAGGCAAGTGAATGGTTTGGTTGAGGGCCACACTGGACACCACCCTTAGGCATAAATGTAGGGTTTGTCCTCAGAGAAACCCTGTCTGGATGAAAAATGATGAAAGGTTCCACAGCCATGAGTGCTTGTAACTCCGAGACTCGCCTTGCAGAGGTTATGGCTAGGAGCAGAGATGTTTTCCAGGATAAGAATTTTATATCTGCTGTTGATGCTGGCTCGAAAGGAGGCAGTGTGAGTTTTTCCAAGACATAATTGAGGTCCCAGGCCAGAATTGGTGCTCTCCTTGGAGGCCTAATGTTTTTGGCCCTGCTGAGGTACTGCCTTATTAAAGGATGAGAAACGATAGGTGGTTCCATATTGTAATGTGCTGAAATGGCAGAGGCATGAATTGATGAGAAAGAAAGGCCTTTGTTCAGCATCTCAGTTAGGTATTGTAAAATCTGAGGAATATTTGGTACAGACGTGTCAATGCCTTGTTCCTGGTTCCAAGCACAGAATCTCTTCCATTTTTCTGCCTAAGATTTTCTGGTACTGGGCCTCCTGGCCTCCAAGATAACATCCATAACAGCTTTTGAAAGAGGAGTGTTCTGAATGGCTACATTATCCGCCATGCTGCCAGATTTAAGGTCCTGAGTTGGCTGTGCAGGATCTGATTGTTTTGTTGGGTCAGCAAGTGAGAAGTTTGAGGCAATATCCATGCTGGACCTTGAGACAAGCTCTTTAGGACTGGGTACTAGTGCTGGTGTGACCAGTCTGGTGCAATCAGAATCATTTTTGGCTTCTCTTGTCTGACCTCTATGAGTACTCTGGGAAGGAGAGGCAGTGGGGGAAAAGCATATACTGTCAGATTTTTCCAGCTGAATGATAGGGCGTCCACTTTCCATGCTTGCCTGTGATAAATCCTTGTGCAAAATCTCTGCAATTGACAGTTGTGAGGGGAGGCAAATAGATCTATGTCTGGGCATCCCCATTTACTTATTATCATGCTGAAGACTTGTGGATCCAGTTTCCATTTGTGGGGATCCATGAGGTTTCTGCTTAGTCTGCCAGAGTATTTGTTTTTCCTGGCAGGAATTGTGCTTGCAGGTGAACTTGAAAAGCCAATGCTGTGTCCCATAAGGTCATTGCTCGTCTGCAGAGGGGGTAGGAATGTGTACCTCCCTGCTTGTTTATGTACCACATGTCCGTAGTGTTGTCTGTCTTTATTAGTAACTGTCCTGGATGAAGCAGGTCCTTGAAAGCTGTCAGGGCATTTTGAACAGCTAGCATCTCTTTTTGATTGATGTAAAGATGCATCCAGTTTGCAGGCCATGTGCCCTGAATACATTTTCCTGCCATATGGGCCCCCCAGGCATAATCTGATGGATCCGTTGTCAGTGTCTGTCTGGCTGTGGGTAAACTGAATGGCAGACTTTTGTTGTGGTTACAGGCTTCTGCCCACCATCAAAACTACTGTTGTAGGCAGGGAATGAGTGCAATTACTGTCTCCAGGCTGGGGCAATGCTGAGTCCAAACACTATTCAGATACCACTGTAGTTTCCTCATATGCAGTCTGGCATATGGAATTAGTAGAATGCAGGATACCATGAAAAGTACAGTTGTGTACCTACCATAAATGTAGATGTTCGAGTGTATTCACTGTTGCAGTCATTACACTTGGGTTATCCTGCTGGCAGGCGACCCGCAGTCGGCCCGAGTTCCAAAGTCTTGGTCCGGCATCGGTTGCTTTTGCTTCTTCCCTGATGTCAGTGCGCCAGGGGTACAAAAGTTGCAACCAATGCAGTTTTCTTCAGTTTTTCTTGCCCCAGATAGGAAGGCTGAAAAGATAAAAATATGCCAAAAAAAACATCAATATATTACTACAACCATATCCTTCATCTACAAGCAAATACACCACATAGGTTGTATAGAGTTGAGAAGTACAGAAAAGTCCCAGCAAAGGAAGGGGGATGGTGGGTGGGTAACCTGGACTGCAACAGTGAATACATTCTAATATCTACATTCATGGTAGGTACACAACTGTACTATGTTCATCGTGTTTCACTGTTGCAGTCATTACACTTGGGTAGAATCCCAAAGCTGTGGTTGGGTGGCTGGGTCTAAACTGGATTGGGAGAGGCTACCAGGCCCTGCAGCACTGCAGTGGCAAAGCCTGCCCTGGATTTAGAGTAGAGAGTTAAGTGGTAGTGCTTGGTGAAAGTGTGCACTGAGCTCCAGGTTGCAGCTTCTAAAATGTCTTTGGTTGGTACTCCTCTGAGAAAAGCTGCTGAAGTGGCTGCTGCTCTGGTAGAATGAGGCCTAATGCCCTTAGGCTCTGATTTGCCATGCTGAGCATAACAGAAGCGGATGCAATGTCCTATCAATTTTGAAATTGTCTGTTTTGCAATAGGCCTTCCTTGTGATCCTGCAGCATAGGCTACAAACAGTTCAGTTTTTCTGAAGGCTTTTGTTTTGTCCAAGTAGAATCGTAGCGGTCTGTGTATATCCAAAGCGTGCAGAAGTCTCTCCCCTTTATTCTGGGGATTTGGGTAGAAGGTAGGCAAATTAATGGTTTGGTTCAAGGCCACATTGGAGACTACTTTTGGCATGAATGTTGGGTTTGTCCGAAGAGAAACCCTGTCCTGATGGAAAACAATGAAAGGTTCCACAGCCATTAATGCCTGTAACTCTGAAACTCTTCTTGCTGAAGTAATTGCAGTTTTCGATGATAAGAGTTTTAGATCAGCTGTACTGGCTAGTCCAAAAGGAGGCAGTGTGAGCTTTTCTAAAACAAAGTTGAGATCCCAAGTTGGTACTGGCACTCTCCTTGGAGGTCTTATATTTTTTGCCCCACTGAGGTACTGCCGTAGTAGAGGATGTGAAAAAAATAGGAGGGTCCATATTGTAATGAGCTGAAATGGCAGAGGCATTGATTTTAATTGATGAGAAAGATGGGCCTTTGTATAGCAACTCTGTTAGGTATTGTAAAATCTGAGGTATATTAGGGACAAGTGGTTTGAGGCCTTGTGCCTGGTTCCAAGCACAGAATCTCTTCCATTTTTCTGCATAAGATTTCCTAGTGTTGGGCCTCCTGGCATCTAAAATGACATCCATAACAGCTTTAGAGAGAGGTGTAGTCTGAGTGGCTACATTATCTGCCATGCTGCCAGATTTAAGGTTTTGAGTTGACTGTGCAGAATCGGATTGTTTTGCTGTGTCAGAAGATGAGGAATTTGAGGTAGAAGCCAAGCTGGGCCTTGAGACAAGTTCTTTAGGACTGGTACCAGTGCTGGCGTGGCCAGTCTGTGGCAATCAGGATTATTTTTGGTCTTTCTTGTCTGACTTTTAGAAGCATCTTGGTAAGAAGAGGCATCGGAGAGGTAGGCATAGACTGTCAGGCCTTTCCCAGCTGAATGATAGAGCATCCACTTTCCATGCTTGAGAGTGATAAGTTCTTGTGCAGAATTTCTGTATTTGGTAATTGTGAGGGGAGGCAAAAAGATCTATGTCTGGGCGTCTCCATTTCTTCGTTATCATGCTGAACACCTGTGGATTTAGTCTCCATTCGTGAGGATCCATGAGATTTCTGCTTAGTTCGTCTCCCAGTGTATTTTTTGTTCCTGTCAGGAATTGTGCCTGCAGATGCACTTGATAGGTCAGTGCCGTGTTCCACAAAGTCATGGCTTGTCTGCATAGGGGTAGGAATGTGCGCCCCTTGCTTGTTTATGTACCACATAACTGTGGTGTTGTCAGTCTTTATTAATAGTTGTCCTGGATGTAGTAAGTCCTTGAAAGCTGTCAGGGCATTCTAACAGCTAGCAACTCTTTTTGGTTGATGTGAAGATGCATTTGTTCCTTGGGCCACGAGCCCTGAATACATTTTCCTGCCATATTTGCCCCCCAGGCATAATCCAATGTATCCGTTGTTATTGTCTGCCTGGCTGTGGGTAAGGTGAAAGGCTGTCCCCTTGTTGTGGTGACAGGCCTGGGACCACTATCAAAACTCCTGTTGTAGGCAGGGAATTAAAGTTATGATAGTCTCCAGGCTGTGACAATGCTGAGTCCAAACACTTTTCAAATACCGTTATAGTTTCCTCATATGCAGTTTTGCATAAGGAATTAGTAGAATGCAGGATGCCATGAAGACCAGGGCCTGCAGAATTTTTCTTGCAGGGAGCTAGGTTTTTGTTGCCATCATTTGAAAGTAATGAGTCAGTTGCCTTTGTTTGTCTGGCGTGAGATAAGCCACCTGGGTAGTTGTATGTAAGCTTGCACCCAGGAATATTATCTCTTGAGAGGGCACTAGTTTTGATTTATTTTGGTTTACTGTGTACCCTAGGCAAATTAGTAATCTTTTTACAAACGCCAGATGCTGTAGAAGAATGTCCTTGCTCTCTGCTTTAATAAGGCAGTCGTCCAAGTAGGGATATATTTGAATTCCTTTTTGTCTGCAAAATGCAATTACTGGTGCCAGGCATTTTGTGAAGACCCTGGGCGCAGTAGATAAGCCAAAGGGCAGTGCAGAGAATTGGTAATGCATTGAACCTGCTACGAATCTGAGGTATCTTCTGCAGGTTTGTCTGATTGGGACATGCAGGTATGCCTCCTTGAGGTCCAAAGTAACTAGTCAAGCCTTCTTGCCCAGCATGGGCAGAAGTTGCTGTAGAGTTAACATTTTGAATTTTGGAACATCCAGGAAAGTATTTAGGATTGACAGGTCCAGTATTGGTCTCCAGGCTTTGTCCTTTCTGAGTACTAAGAAAAGTCTTGAGTAAAAACCTTGTCCCTGTTCTTGCTGTGGAACTCTCTGAATAGCGTCCATGTCCATAAGAGCAGCAATCTGTTTTTGGGCCTCTGCCCATTGGTTTTGTGGCAGGTCCGGCATACCTTTTGATTTTGTAAGCGTGTGGAAGTGGAACCTGTAACCCTGAGAAACAATATTCAGTACCCATTGGTCATGGGTGATTATGTGCCAATTTTTTGAGAAAAGTGCTAGCTTTCCCCCTAGGGGAGCTGCCAAAAGGTAAATGCTTGGCATTTGTAGAGGGAAGTCATTGGGACAGTTTCCTATAAGGTTGTGATTTGTCTTCCCCTTCTTTGGGGGCTGAAGCACCCCAATGTTTAGGTCTGTAGGTCCTTCGGGCTGAGATCTGCCTCTTGAGCGTCTGTATCTGCCTCTTTGTGGCCTGTCTGACACTGGAAAGGACCAATTTTTAGAAGGCCAGTTTCTGCTAAATCTAGGTGGTTGAACCTGTAAGAAATCCTTCGCTGTCTGCATTGATTTTGCTTTATCCTCCATTTTCTTTAACACTTCCTCTGCCTTAACACCAAACAAAGTATCATGCTGTAGTGGAGCATCCAATAATTTTACTTTAACATGGTCAGGTAAACTTTGTTCTTTCAGCCAAGCATGCCTTCGAATAACAGAGTCTGTAACTGTGGCTCTACAAGAAGCCTCTAATGAATTAAAACCACATTGCAGAGTATGCTTTCCCACTTGTTCAATTACATGCAATAAATCCTGCATTTCTTTACTGTCAGGAGTTTCTAAATTTGAAACCATTTTCTGTTTTAACAATGACACGAGATACTGGTGATATTTAAGCATGTTAAACTGGCAATTTAAAGCCCTTAAAGCTAAAGTAGCAGAAGTGTAACCACCCCCCCACACACACACCATCTGTCCAGAGCTCTGGAATCCCTATCGGAGGGGACAGGATTTTTAGCAGTGGAAGCCTTAACCCCTTTAGGACCCTGAGAAATTGTTTCTGGGTCTGCAGTGGGGTTTTTGTAAAGAAATTTATGGGAGTCAGGGACCCTGTAGTACCTGTCTGGCTTGACTGGTGCAGGGGGTAAGGAATCAGGAGACAGACTGGATTAAAAAAAAAACATCAACAACAATATCAAGCACCGGAGGGATAGCCAGGGACCTGTGCTGAGGCAATAAAAGGAAGTCTCTGAGCCTTTTCTTGGATTCTGAATAATCCTCCTAAGGAGGGAGAGAGTATCCCTGATCAGACGAGGAATCAGAGGAAATGGAAACCTGGTCAGAGGAATCATGGTCAGTGTCTTGCCTAGGCCTTTTGTCAGGAGGGGGATGGGTACCCCTGATTAAAGTATAGGTCTTCGGCCATTTTTAGCATCTGTTTCTTTGGCATGGATGACTGTTCAGGAGAATGCTGTACTTGTTTCCTTGTCCTTAATGGTGTTTTTGACTTTGCCTTAGCTGCTGAAGTGGGCTTAATTGCAAGCTGTGAAGGTCTGAAAACACCCTCAGAAGCCGATGCCTGCTCAGCGGCTCCAGACCCATCTGAGGGAATCATTTCCGTAGGCCCAATACCTTGTGTTTCCACACGCCTAGGTGTCTCCACGTGGCTGTCAGTTACGGCCTGTGGCTCTGAGGTTAGCGGGTGTCAGCGGCTGCGAAAGCATCTCACTGAGAACTGGCGACTGGCCTAGAAGAGGCTTCGTCAGTTCTGGACCTCGGATGCCTGTCCTTTTCTTTGTCTTTGCGTTTTTTATACATTCCGGTCGTCGGTTGTTCTGACAGCATTATCTAATTAAACCTTCGGCCAAAGTAATGTAAAGCAAAATCGTACCGACATTTAATAGTGCGTTTATTAAATCTGGCACAAAACCGACAACTGGTAACATGGTGATCAGGGCCTAGGCAAGGAATACAGTAAGAGTGAAAGTCCTTATGAGGTATTTGCTTCCCACAAGAAATACAATTATTAACTTTTACTGACATCAGTCTGGAGCAAGAAAAAGTCTCCCCAACGGGGTACTTAGCTTTATTGAAGACTTCGGTTCTGAAACTCAAATTTGAAAATCTCAGGAGTCGGCCGACTGGCACTTGCGAGCTGCTTTTGCTTCGGGCACTGCGCGGCAAGAAAGACTGAAGAAAATGGCGTCGGTTGCAACTTTTATACCCCTGGCGCACTGATGTCAGGGAAGAAGCGACAGCAACTGACGCCGGACCAAGACTTTGAAACTCGGGCAGAATGCAGGTCGCCTGCCAGCAGGATAACCCAAGTGTAATGACTGCAACAGTGAAACACGAACATCCCAAGGCCTGCAGGATTTTCCTTGCAGGTAAGTGGGTTTTTGTTGCCAATTTCTTGAAGTAAGTAGTCAGTTGTTTCTGCTTGTCTGGCGTCAGCCATCTGGGAAGTTGTATTTAAGCTTGCACCCAGGAATATTATCTCTTGAGAGGGCACTAGTTTTGATTTCTTTTCGTTTACTGTGTACCCTAGGCCAATTAGTAATCTTTTTACAAATGCCAGATGCTTTAGAAGAGTGTCTTTGTTCTCTGCTTGAATTAGGCAGTCGTCCAAGTAGGGATATATTTGAATTCCTTTTTGTCTGCAAAACGCAATTACTGGTGCCAGGCATTTTGTGAAGACCCTGTGTGCAGTAGATGAGCCAAAGGGCAGTCCAGAGAATTGCTAATGCATTGAGCCAGCTATGAATCTAAGGTATCTTCTGCAGGATTGTCTGATTGGGACATGCTTGTATGCCTCTTTTAGGTCCAAAGTTACGAGCCAAGCCCTCTTACCCAGCATGGGCAGTATAGATAGGTCCAGAATTGGTCTCCAGGTTTTGTCCTTCCTGGGTACTAGGAAAAGTCTGTAGTAAAATCCTTGCCCCGAACAGGATAGCATCTGCAGTCAGGATTACCCACCCTGTTCCTCTGTGGTAAGTGAGGTATTTGCCCACCTAATAGCTAGCTGGGGGGGGATCTCTTATGGTGTATTTGTTTGTATATATGTACATACATGCTTATTTTTTGTGTTTGCCTTCTACTTTTTGGAAACATTGGCATTTACCCAAAAATTTAGCTATCCAAGAGGGCAACTGGCATCTGGGGCAAGAAACACTGAGGAAAATGGCGTCGGCTGATGCCTTTATACCCGAAGACCAGCAGAGATGACGTCGGGTGGAGTGCGACACCAGCCGAGGCCAGACCCAGACTTTGGAATCCGGCCGACCGAAGGGCTGCCTGACGACAGGACAACCCATTTGTAAGGACTGCAGATGCATCCTTGAAGGACATCAGGTGGAATAGCAAGGGGTCTGTGCTGAGGAAGAAGCAAAAAGTCTCTGAGCCTTTTCTTAGATTCAGAATAATCTTGGCTCTCCCAGTGGAAATGCTCCCTCATAGTATGCAGTGTTTCCCCAAAAGAATAGTCCTCTGGAGGAGATGCGGAAGGAATGGATTCTTCAGCATCAGAATCCTCATAGGGAAGCATGGAGTAATCCTGTTCAGAAGAGGAATCAGAGGAAATGGATACATGATCAGAAGAATCATACTCTGTCTCTTGCCTAGGCCTCTTATCAGGAGGGAGATGGGAGCCCCTGATCAAAGTAATTAGGTCTTCGGCCATTTTGAGCATCTGTTTTTTAGGCGTTGAAGTCTGAGTAGGAGAATGCTGTACTTGTTTTTTTTGTCTTTAGTGCTGCTTTAGTCTTTGAAGTTGAAGATGGCTTAATATATAGTTGTGTAGGTCTGAAGACACCCTCAGAAGCCGATGCCTGATCAGCGGCTCCGGACCCATCTGAGGGAGTGATTTCCGAGTGTCCAATACCTTGAGTTTCCAGAGGCCCAGTCGGCTCCATGTGGGAGTCAGTAGTGGCCTGTGGCTCTGAGGTAGCGGGCGCCAGAGGCTGCGAAAGCGCCTCACTGAGAACCGGCGACTGGCCTAGTAGAGGCTTCGTCTGTTTTGGACCTCGGATGCCTATCCTTGTGTTTTTTGTAAACTCCGGTTGTCGGCTGTTCCGACGGCATTATATAATTAAATCTTCGGCCAAGGTAATGAAATACAAAAACGAACTGACGCTTGATAGTGCATTGGTTAAATCTAGCACAAAACAGACAGCTAGCAACATTGTGATCAGGGCCTAGGCAAGGAATACAGTAAGAGTGAAAATCCTTATGAGGTATTTACTTCCCACAAGAAATACAATTGTGAACTTTTTCTGACATCGGTCTGGAGCAAGAAAAAAGTTTCCCCAACGGGGTACTTAGCTTTAATGAAGACTTCAGTTCTGAAATTCGGATTTGAAAATCTCAGGAGTCGGCGGACCGGCACTTGCGAATTGCTTTTGCTTCGGGCACCGCGCGGCAAGAAAGACTGAAAAAAATGGCGTTGGCTGCATCTTTTACACTTCTGGCGCACTGACGTCAGGGAAGAGGCGACAGCAACCGACGCCGGACCTAGACTTTGGAATTCTGGCCGACTGAGCGTAGCCTGCCAGCAGGATAACCCAAGAGTAATGACTGCAACAGTGAAACGCGATGAACATCTGCTTTAGAGAGAGGTGTGTTCTGAATGATTACATTATCCACCATGCAGCCAGATTTAGGGATCTGAGTTGGCTGTGCAGGATCTGATTGTTCTGTTGGGTCAGCAAATGAGGTATTAGAGACAATGTCCAGGCTGGGCCTTGAGACAAGCTCTTTAGGCATGGGTACCAGCTGGCGTGGCCAGTCTGGGGCAACCGGTATCATTTTTGGCTCGAGTACCTTGGAGAGGAGAGGCAGAGGAGGGAAGGCATATACTGTAAGGGCTTTCCAGCTGAATGAAAGGGCATCCACTTTCCATGATTGCTTGTGATATGTCCGAGTGCAGAATCTCTGTAGCTGGCAGTTGTGAGGGGAGGTGAATAGATCTATGTCTGGGCATCCCCATTTCCCTGTTATCATGTTGAAGATTTGTGGATCTAGTTTTCACTCGTGAGGATCCATGAGGTTTCTGCTTAGTTCGTCTGCCAAAGTATTTGTCTTTCCTGGCAGGAATTGTGCTTGCAGATGTACTTGATAAGTCAATGCTGTGCTCCACAAAGTCATGGCTTGTCTGCAGAGAGGGTAGGAATGTGTGGCCCCTTGCTTGTTTATGTACCACATGACTGTAGTATTATCCATCTTTATTAGCAGTTGTCCTGGATGAAGTAGGTCCTCCATGGCTGTCAGGGCAATTTGTACAGCTTGCATCTCTTTTTGATTGACATGAAGATGCATTTGGTTTGTGGGCCATGTGCCCTGAATACATTTTCCTGCAATGTGCGCCCCCCAGGCATAATCTGATGCATCTGTTGTTAGTGTCTGCCTGGCAGTGGGTAAGGTGAATGGCTGTCCCTTGCTGTGGTGACAGGCCTGTGCCCACCATTGTAATTCCTGTTGCAGGCAGGGGAAGAGAGCAATTACTATTTCCAGGCTGTGGCAATGTTGAGTCCAAACACATTTTAGATACCATTGTAATTTCCTCATATGCAGTCTTGCATATGGAATTAGTAGAATGCAGGATGCCATGTAGCCTAGAGCCTGCAGAACTTTTCTTGCAGATAACTGGGTCTTTGTTGCCATGTTTTTGAAGTAAGACGTCAGTTGCCTTTGTTTGTCTGGCGTGAGATAAGCCATCTGGGCAGTTGTATTTAAGCTTGCACCCAGGAATATTATCTCTTGAGAGGGTACTAGTTTTGATTTCTTTTCGTTAACTGTGTACCCTAGGCAAATTAGTAATCTTTTTACAAACGTCAGATGCTGTAGTAGAATATCTTTGGTCTTTGCTTGAATAAGGCAGTCGTCCAAATAGGGATATATTTGAATTCCTCTGACTGCAAAATGCAATTACTGGTGCCAGGCATTTTGTGAAGACCCTGGGCGCAGTAAATAAGCCAAAGGGCAGTGCAGAGAATTGGTAGTGCATTGAGCCAACTATGAATCTGAGGTATCTTCTGCAAGACTGTGATTGGGACATGCAGGTATGCCTCTGAGGTTCAAAGTTACAAGCCAAGCCTTTTTGTCCAGCATGGGCAGAAGTTGCTGTAGAGTCAACATTTTGAATTTTGGGACGTCCAGAAAAGTATTTAGAATAGACAGGTCCAAAAATTGGTCTCCAGGCTTTGTCCTTTCTTGGTACTAAGAAAAGTCTTGAGTAAAATCCTTGTCCCTGCTCTTGTTATGGCATTGGCTGAATAGCCCCCATGTCCATGAGAGATGAAACTTGTTTTTGTGCCTCTGCCCATTGATTGCGTGGCAGGTCTGGCATACCTTTTGCCTTGGGAAGGGAAGTGGAACCTGTAGCCCTGAGAGACTATATTTAAGACCCATTTGTCCTGGGTGATCTTGTGCCAGTTTTGTGAAAAAAGTGCTAGTTTTCCCCCTAAAGGTGCTGCCAAAAAGTAAGTGCTTGGCATTGGCAGAGGGAAGTCATTGGGACTGTTTTCTATAAGGTTGTGATTTGTCTTCTCTGCTTTTGGAGGTAGAAGCATCCCATTGTTTGGGCCTGTATGAGCCCTGGGGCTGTTGCCTGCCTCTAGGGCATCTGAATCTGCCTCTTTGTGGTCTGTCTGACACTGGAAAGGACCAATTCTTAGAGGGCCAGTTCCTGCTAAATCTGGGTGGCTCTACCTGTAAGAAATCCTTTACTGTCTGCATAGATTTAGCCTTATCCTCCATTTTCTTCAACACCTCTTCTGCCTTAACACCAAACAAAGTATCATGCTGTAATGGAGCATCCAATAATTTTGCTTTAACATGATCAAGCAGATTCTGTTCCTTTAACCAAGCATGCCTTCTAATAACAGAACCTTTAACAGCGGCCCTGCACGAGGCCTCCAGTGAATCATAGCCACATTGCAAAGTATGTTTTCCCACTTTTTCAGCTGCATGCAATAAATCCTGCAAATCTTTGTTCTCAGAACATTCAGAATTTGTCAACATTTTTTGTTTTAACAAAGACATTAAGTATTGCTGATATTTGAGCATATGAAATTGGCAATTTAAAGCCCTTACAGCCAAGGTAGCAGAAGTATAAACTTTTTTCCATCATCTGTCCAAAGCCCTAGAATATCTATCTGAGGGGACAGGGTTTTTAGCAGAAGCAGCCTTGACCCCTTTGGGACCCTGTGAGATAGTTTCTGGGTCAGCACCAGGGTTTTTGTAAAGACATTTATGGGAGTCTGGAACCCTGCAGTATCTGTCCGGCTTAACAGGGGCAGGAGGTAGAGAGTCTGGAGACAAGCCGGACTCTGAAAATACATCATCTACTATGTCGAGAACAGGGGGAATTGCAAGAGGTCTGTGCTGAGGAAGTAAAAGAAAGTCTCTAAGTATTTTCTTAGAATCTGAATAATCTTGCCTCTCCCAGTGGAAATGCTCCTTCATGGTATGCAGGATTTCCCCAAATGAACAGTCCCCAGGAGGAAAAGCTGAAGGAATAGAATCTTCAGCATCAGAATCCTCATAGGGAGGAACAGAATATCCCTATTCAGAAGAGGAATCAGAGGAAATGGAAACCTGATAAGAGGAATCATACTCTGTGTCTTGCCTAGGCCTCTTATCAGTGGGGGTGGGGGGGTGGGAACCCCTGATCAAAGTAATTAAGTCTTCGGCCATTTTGAGCATCTGTTTCGTAGGCATAGAAGTCTGTCCTGGAGAATGCTGTACTGGTTTCCTTGTCTTTAAAACTGTTTTAGACTTTGTCTTGGATGCTGAAGTAGGCTTTATATAAAGTTGTGTAGGTCTGAAGAGACACCCTCAGAAGCCAATGCCTGCTCAGCGGCTCCGGACCCATCTGAGGGATTAATTTCCAAAGGGCCAATACCTTGAGTATCCAGAGGCCTAGCTGTCTCCACATGGGAGTCGGAGGCGGCCTGTGGCTCTGAGGTAGCGGGAGTCAGGGGCTGCAAAAGCGCCTCACTGAGCACCGGTGACTGGCCTATAAGAGGCTTAGTCAGTTTTGGACCTCGGATGCTTGTCCTTGTCTTTATCCTTGCGTTTTTTATGAATTCCGGTCAGCTGTTCCGACGGCATTATACAGTTAAACCTTCTGCCAAAATAATGAAAAGCAAAATCGTACCGACGCTTAATAGTGCATTGGTTAAATCTAGCATAAAACCGACAACTAGCAACATCGTGGTCAGGGCCTAGGCAAGGAATACAGTAAGAATGAAAATCCTTATGAGGTATTTGCTTCCCACAAGAAATACAATTGTTAACTTTTTCTGACATCGGTCTGGAGCAAGAAAAAAGTTTCCCCAATGGGGTACGTAGCTTTATTGAAGACTTCTGATGTGAAATTCGATTTTGAAAATCTCAGGAGTCGGCCGACTGGCACTTGCGAACTGCTTTTGCTTCGGGCACCGCGCGGCAAGAAAGACTGAAGAAAATGGCGTCGGCTGCATCTTTTATACCCCTGGCGCACTGACGTCAGGGAAGAGGCGACAGCAACAGACGCCGGACCAGGACTTTGGAATTCAGGCCCACTGCGGGTAGCCTGGCAGCAGGCTAACCCAAGTGTAATGACTGCAACAGTGAAACACGATGAACATCTGGGGGCTGGACTCTGCACATACACACTTGGATCTTTGAGTTTCTCACACACACACCTGGGAAAACTTGGCACAGATTTACTAGCTGTGCCCCTTTCTGCCCAGACTCTGAGGTAATCACGCTGCCACCAGTCAGCTACCCTAAGGCTCATACAAAGGGTACCCAAATAAACTGTGTAAAATTTAATACTAATACAAATGGTAAAGTGTAACCAAAGCAGCAAGGCTTTCAGAAATGGCCACAGTGTCACTAAAACAAGCATAAGTACTCTCAAGATGTTAAAAGTATTCTCTAAAGGACCAGCCACAATGAAAGGTATTCAAATATTTAATGATAAATTATAAAACAGAAAAGAGGAGAATGCTGAATACAATAAATACAGTTTCAACCACAGAGATATAAAAAAATACAGTTGGATAGTTTCTCACAGATGCAGAAAACAATATTAAACTATTCTCACTAAATATCCTTGACTGACTGAAGAATTACTGTTCTCGGACTACTTAGAAAAGCAAGGCAAGCTGATGTGTGCTGACTGTCTTACCACAGCAAATGCCAGATTATGCATTTGTCTGTGTGGAAGCGAGAGATATATATCCTGCCAGAAATCTTTCCTGTCAGGTGCCAAAGTGCTGCTGCAATAGTTCCAAAGAAACCAGATGCTGGTTAGAGGATGACATCACCTCTGGTCACTTGACTTTGGTACAATATACACACAGGGAGGTTTGCCAAGATCTGTGAAAACTATAATACAAATTCAAACTTTTCACCCTCCTAGGGTTCGCTGATAAGCATACACATTTGATCATTTATAACAATACAACCTAATATAAATACATGCATTCTTTCTATACAGAAGGACCTACTGTTGATGCATTTTTAACACA
Organism: Protopterus annectens; assembly: GCF_019279795.1. Lineage (NCBI taxonomy): Eukaryota > Metazoa > Chordata > Ceratodontiformes > Protopteridae > Protopterus > Protopterus annectens. The sequence goes on from NC_056733.1 coordinate 464,087,747, forward strand.
AGTAACTTGACAAAAAAGAAGTGATATCTTACCATAACGTTCCATCTGAGTTGTTGATGATCTTCCAGTCATCACTGATGGGTTCGGTTCTTAGCCCTCGGAACCAAGTTGGCCTAATACCAACCTCGCGTACACCAAAAACTCTCGAGCTAAGCTGCTACCCACAATGCCCTTCTCCCAGTTACCTCAGATCAAGATCAAGTTTGCATGCAACATATAGAAGAAAACAGATGTCATTTATGTGCAGAAACCCTGAAACACCACAAGGACCCAGAAGATCCACCAGGAGCCTTTGGTGGGGAACAGTGGGAGGGTGTGATGACTGGAAGATCAACAACTCAGATAGAACGTTATGGTAAGACATAACTTCTTTATCTGAAGTTGTTAATCTTCTTCCTATTCATCACTGATGGGACAGAATCCCAAGCTACTTGGATAACTTGGGTGCCCCTTATGGAAGAACATTCCTGAGAACCATTGAATCAAAGGCCACTCTTCCCCTGGAGACCAAATTCAATTTTTAACGTTTGATGAAGGTATGGGGTTTAGCCCAAATGGCTGCTGCACAAATGTCATTCATGGGAGCCCTGGAGTGAAAGACAACCAAAGTTGCGATGGCACTGGTTGAAGAAGCTTTGATTTGAACAGATTTAGATTAATTCGCAAGGGAATATGAAAAGGTAATGCAATCTCTGAGCCATTTTGATAAAGTAACTTCTGATACAGCACATCCCATTCTAAGACCAGAAAAGGAAATGAAAAGTTAGTCCAACTTGCCGAAGGACTCCTGTTCAAGCAGAAACGTAATAGTCTATGTATGTCCAATGAATGTAGGCAGTATTCTCCCTTGTTGGAATAATTTGGGAAAAACACAGGGAGCTCAATGGACTGGTTAATAAACAAATCGGAATTCAAAAATCCATCTGGCTGATGTGACTGCTACAAAAAACAAAGATTTCCATGACAGGAATTTTAGATCACATGTTGCAGCAGGCTCAAAGGGGGAAGAGAGAGAGAGAGACTGTAGAATCTGAGAAAGATTCCATGTCTCTACATGTTGGCCGATAGGTCTGCTATGGAAAACTCCCTTGAGAAAGGTCTTACAAAGTCAGCTGGAGATAAGAGGGATGCCATCCGAACAGTTATGGAAATTGGAAATCACTGCTAATGGACTCTAATGGTAGAAGCTGATGCACCATTGTCGAACAGCTCAGAGAGATACTGAAGTACAGCAGCTGTAGGAGTTGAAAAAGGCTCTAGCATCTGATTACTAAACCAGATAGCGAATCTTTTCCACTTGTCTCTGTAGAGTTTTCTGGTGGATGGTTTATGGGAGGCCAGAATAATATCGCTGACAGGTGAGGAGGGGGTTTGGTCTGAAGAAGCTTTTTAGCAAAAGCGCTTACCCACTTGATTTCTTTACTGCCAATAAATATCTGGATTGACAGTTGACTTTTTGAAGAGCCTGGTTGCCTTGTTATGAATATTTGCTTTGGATTATTATTTATTTCTTTGGTGTGTAGCGAGGCGTTTATCCTGTGGAGAACTTCTTTATTTATATTTACCATAAATGTAGATGTTAGAGTGTATTCACTGTTGCAGTCATTACATTTGGGTAATCTGCTGGCAGGTTGCCCTCAGTCGGCCTGAACCCTGATTAACAAAGTCTCGAGTCCTGCGTTGGTTGCTGTCTCTTCTTCCATGACATCAGGTCGTCAGGGGTATAAAACATGCAGCCGACGCCATTACATCAGTTTGTCTTGCCAGAGATGTCAGGTGCCCCTCCAAATGGGGAGCAAATAAAATTAAAAACACAAACAATATACCTCCAACCAAAAGCAAATACACCAAAAGGGCTTTTAAGCACAGTAAAAGAAAGAAGAGGTATAGCCAGAGAAAAATAGGGGCTGGAGGGAGGGTAACCAGGATTGCAACAATGAATACATTCGAACATCTACATTTATGGTAAGTGTACACAACTGTACTATGTTCTTCGTGTTTAACTGTTTCAGTCATTACATTTGGGTAGATTCCCAAAGCTATGGTTGGGTGGAGGGAATTGTACAGCATTAGGACCAGCTATAAGGCCCTGCAGGACAGCAGTGGCAAAGCCAGATCTGGATTTAGAGAAAAGGGTAAATGGTAATGTTTGGTGAAAGTATGAACTGAGCTCCAGGTAGCAGCTTCTAGAATGTCCCTGGTAGGAACACCTCTGAGAAAGGCTGTTGAAGTAGATGCAGCCCTGGTGGAATGGGATCTGATCCCCTGGGGGGATAGTTTTTCCATGGTGCTTATAGCAGAAACAAATACAATGGCTTATCCATTTGGAAATGGTTTGCTTTGAAATAGCCTTTCCCTCTGCTCCTGCAGCAAATGCTACGAGCAGTTGTTTAGATTTTCTTTTACATTTGGTCCTGTTTAAGTAAAATCTAAGTTGTTTGTGTACATCCAATGAATGCAGAATCCACTCCCCCTTGCTCTGTGGATTGGGAAAGAAAGTTGGCAAATGAATTGTCTGATTAAGAGCCACACTGGATACCACCTTAGGCATGAAGGATGGGTTGGTTCTGAGAGATACCCTGTCCGCATGAAAAATGATGAAAGGCTCCACTGCCTTAAGAGCCTGTAATTCGGAAATCCTTCTAGCTGAAGTGACTTCTAAAACGAAAGCTGTTTTCAAAGAGAAATTTTAAGTCTGCAATAGCAGCTGGCTCGAAAGGAGGGAGAGTGAGTTTCTCCAATACAAAATTAAAGGTTCCAGGCAGGGGTTGGAGCTCTCCTGGGTGGTCATAAAAGTTTTTGACCCCTCTGAGATACTGCTTTAGCAGAGGATGAGAGAAGAGGGGGAGGTTCTGTGCTGTAATGAGCTGAAATGGCTGAGGCATGGATTTTTATGGAAGAAAAGGACAGGCGCTTGTGAAGCATCTCAGTTAAGTATTGCAAAATCTGAGGAGTGTTGGGCACTGCTGTGCTTATCCCTTGAGATTGATTCCAGGCACATTAGGTCTTTTCGCCTCCAAAATGACATCCATCACAGGTTTGTTGAGTGATGCTAAGGGTGAAATTAGGTGATTAGCCGCGCTGCAAGATTCAAAGTTTGGAGATGAATGTGCAAAGTTTGGTTGTTCTGCTGAGACAGTAAGTAAGGTGTCTGAGGCAGCTGCCACGGTGGACGGTGTGACACTGCGCAGGAATGGGTACCAGTGTTGGCAAGGCCAGTCTGGAGCAATCAAAATCATTCTTGGTTTGTCCTGTTTGACTTTTAGTAGAACTTTGAAGAGCAGAGACAGAGGGGGAAAGGCATAGACTGATAGGTTTTTCCATCTGAAGGACAGAGCATCCACTTTCCAGGCTTTTTTGTGATGAGCTCTTGTGCAAAATTTGTCCAACTGATAGTTCTGGGGTGAGGCAAAAAGATCTATGCCTGGGCTCCCCCATTTGCGTGTCAACATGTAAAAAATCCGTGGTTCCAGTTTCCAGTCGTGTGGGTCCATGAGATTTCTTCTTAGTTCGTCTGCCAGAGTATTCAGCTTTCCCGGCAGGAACTGAGCTTGTAGTTGTACTTGATAGCTCAAGGTAGTGTTCCGCAATGCCATGGATAGTCTGCAAATGGGGTAGGAGTGTGTACCCCCCCCCCCGCTTGTTTATGTACCACATAACTGTGGTGTTGTCCGTCTTTATCAGTAATTGTCCTGGATGAAGGTAGTCCTTGAAGGCTGTCAGTGCATTCTGTACAGGTAGCATTTCTTTTTGATTTATGCAAAGGTGCATTTGATTTGGGCTCCATTTTCCCTGAATGCACCACCCTGCCAGATGAGCACCCCATTCATAGTCTGATGCATCTGTAATTAGGGTATGGGCGGCAGGGGGTGGTGTGAATGGCAGTCCCTTGTTCTGGTGGCAGATTAAATAAAGCACAGAACCGACAGCAAGGTACATCGTGGTCAGGGCTTAGGCAAGGAATACAGTACAAATGGAAATTCTTACTAGGTATTTGCTTCTCACAAGTAATGCAATTATTAGCTTTTACTGACATCGGTAAGGAGCAAGAAAAAGTTTCCCCAACGGGGTACTTAACTTTTTAGTTGAAGACTTCGGATCTGTAACTCAAAAACGAAAATTTCAGGAGTCAGCCGACCGGCACTTGTGAACTGCTTCTGGCACCACCTTGCAAGTAAGACTGATGTAATGACTTCGGCTGCATGTTTTATATCCCTGACGACCTGCCGTCATCAAAGAAGGGACGGCAACCGACGCAGGACCCAAGACTTTGCTAATCAGGCTGACTGAGGGCGACCTGCCAGCAGATTACCCAAATGTAATGACTGCAACAGTGAAACACGAAGAACATCCAAGGAGGTTGTAATAGGTAAGGTCAGAGGAAGGAAAACCACACTCGCCGAGACCAGAAATGGGCAATAAAGATTACTCTGCATCTCTTTAGAAATAGGGGTATCAAAGGAATCGGAGGATAAGCATAGAGGAGACCCGTGGGCCAATCTTGAGACAAAGCGTCTCTCGGTGATTCCCCGTCTGGGTGAAAGAGGGCAAAGTAGCTGCTGCATTTTTTGTTTGACAGGGAAGCAAAAGGATCACAGCAAGGCTAGCTCCAACGGCTGAAGATTTCTGCCATCACGTTCGGGTTGAGAGACTACTCATGTGGAAGGAGGGTGCATCTGCTCAGCCTGTCCACAATCACGTCGGAGCTCCCCGGGATATGCTTTGTAATTAGAAAGCGGTTGGAAGCAATCACCCAATGCCAAATTCACATGGCCTCGTGACATATGGGGTAGGATTTGGTCCCCACCTGTTTATGTACCAGACAAGAGACATATTGTCTGACTGAACTGCTATCGTTCCCGACGGAAGGAGCGGATGAAGTGCCTGCAACGCTAACAGCACCGCTCTTAACTCCAGGACGTTGATATGGAAGTTGACCTTCAAGCTGGACCACGTACCTTGGACTGTCTTTCCCTGGAAGTGGCCCCCTCACCCTATCAGGGAAGCGTCCATGGTCACTGTGGCATTGGGTTGGGGAGTCTGGCAGGGGCGGCGCCAAAGGTTTTTGTCTGTCCTCATCCACCAGAGGAAATCTTGCTTGCAAGAATTGGTGATGAGGATCTGTGAGTTTAGAGGATGGGGGTTGTATACCCACTGGGACAAAAGGAGCCATTGTAACACTCTCGTATGCAATCTTGCCAGGGGAACAATCGGGATGGCTGTCGCCATAGACCCCAGAGCTTGTAGATCTTCCCTTGCAGACACCTTCCTTCGACTGAATATCGCTTGTACTTGTATTCTTAATCTCTGAAGGCTGTGAGGAGGGAGAGAGAACTTGACTTGAGTACTGAATACTGCTCCTATAAATTCCAACTGTTGAGTAGGATGAAGGTTGGATTTTTCCCAGTGTATTGTGATGCCTAGAAACCCTGCCAGTGCTAGAGTGTAGCGGAGGGCCATGACCAGTAGGTGCTCGGTGTGCGTAGAGAGAAGCCAATCGTCTAGATATGGGAACACCTGGAATCCCTGAGTGACCGAATGGCAGGGCTCTGAATTGGTAATGACTGACTCCCAGCAGGAAGTGAAGGAGACTCCTGGAGTGCTTGCCCATTTTGATGTGGTAATACGCATCCCGGAGATCTATCGAGCACATCCACACATCCTCCCGAAGAAATGAGAGAATGGATTGTATGGTGACCATGCGGAATTTGGTCTGAACTACTAATTGTTTAGATGGCGGAGATCCAAAATGGGTCTCCAGTCCCCGGTCTTCTTTGGCACCAAAAATAATCTTGAGTAGAAACCGGATCCGCACTGGCCTGGGTGGACTTGGACGACTCATTTTAGAGACAGCTTTCTTACTTCTGAAGCTGCTTCTTCCCCTTTGACTGGTTGGAACATTGGGAAGGCATTTTGGAAGTCTTGGGTAAGAGATTAGAGGGATGTAATAACCTCTGGAAATTATTCTCTGCACCCACTGATCGTTTGTAATAGAGCGCCAGGCAGCTTGGTGCAGAGAAAAATGAGACCCGACCGCCTCCAGAGTAAAGCAATCGGGCAGTGATTCAGGAGAGCTGATAACGTCGTCCGGAGAAAGAACCCCTGGAGCCCTGATTTTGGATACCCCCCCTCTGCCCCTAAAGGGGTGTCTTCCATTATTGGAACCCCCCCCTCTGCCTCTGGGGAAATCCTTACCATGTACACTACGGAAAGGGCCTTGAGATTTTTTGTGCCATATCTTTCCACTCCTCTGGTTCCTAGAGAAAGAGCACTGAGATTTGGAAAAATGTAGGCCAACTGCAGACAAGGTTTTTCCATCCTGCTTGCACCTGGCTAATGTGTCCTTCACTTTAGAACCGAACAAAGTGGACAGTTCGATAGGGGCATTCAAGAAGGAAAACTTGGAGTCCGTGAGGCGCATCCAGGCATGGCATCTCATAACTACACCTGCAGCTCTAGCTGCCCCTTCGGTTGCGTGGGACAGCAACCTCATGAACGATTTGGAGATGGACTATAGGGCAGCAAGCACAGAAGCAACTTTATCGTGTGCCCCATCAGAAACTTGACCCACGAGGGTACCAGAGAGTTCAGAGATGAGATCCCTTTTGAGCCTCGTAAAATGTGCCAAATAATTCAGAGACTTGACAGCAAAGGTCACTGAGGCAAAGACTCGCTTCCCTAATCTGTCCACTGCCCGGGAGTCTCTGTTGGGAGGATAGACAGTAGGACTTTCCTCCGCAAGGTCCTTTTTGTGGCGGCCGCCACCACCATAGCATCTACAGCAATCCTCTAGGCCAATGGGGGTGTTTCTCTGGTGGGGAAAGTATCTTGTCTGGTCTCCGGGGAATGGCCTCAAAGGCATCCGGGTTCTTCCATGCCCATTGCATGATGAGCTGGACTAGCTCATCGGCAGGTGAGGTCATGCAAGAAGTAGAGGGCCGACAGCGACAGGCCTGCAGGAATACGGACTCCTCCAAGGAAGGGTTGGAGGGCTTCCAGTCACCCCTCTCTGCCTCAAAATTTCCAGGATGTCTCCAAAGGAGACATCAGGAGGTGACCGTGGGGATCCTTCCCCATCGTCGTAACCCGTATCCTCAGTTAGGGACTCCTCTGGGGAGTCCATGCGTTTCCTTTTACACACCCGCTTCCGAGGAGGTTCTTCAGTGGGAGCATCTGAATTGGACTCCGAAGGGAGGTTACCCTGCACAGGGTTTCCTGAGGCTTGCGGTGTCCTGGGGAGGTGGTCTGTGATAGCTGCAGCTCAGGAGCAGCAGGGGGAAGGTCCAACGTAGGAGGAGCGCTTCCTGAAGCAAGCACCCTTCTCCATGATCCAGAAGGCAGGCCGTCCGAAGAGGAATGGGAGCCTGGAACAGAGGAAGACAATCTCGGAACCAGGGTCACACTCCGCTCAGCATGGCCAGCTCCCGTGGAGGGAGCCTCAATGAAAACCGAGGTGGGTGTTGCCCCCATATCCGAAGACAGAACAGATAAAAACCCTGGAGCCGGGGGGTTTCACCCCCCCCAAGCTTGAAGAAAGGGTGGTTCCGAAGGAACCGAACCCCAAAGGGACCTCGGAGCCTCAGAGAAGGACACTGCAGGCACTGAGGAAAGGATCCCCCCCAAAGACATTGGAGCTATGGGCCTTGGAACTGAAGGGTCCAATGGAGGAGAATAAGTGGGAGTCGTGGGGGACAAAGGACCCAAAACCCAGAGTGGGATGGGTTTTAGGAAAATTTGTAATCCCTCTGGCTGTCAACAGCTGATCAAACAGGTGCACCACATCCAATTCTGACAGACTCCTGGTGGACCTTACCGACACTCCTGAGGGAGGAGTCAGATCAGTGCAAAAAAAGAGCTAAAAGCTTGTCCTGGAAACGGATCCACAGATGGGGAGTACTGGGTCCATGGTGTAAGAAAGGTTGGCACCGATAATACCAGTTCCGAAACAGGCAAAAGGGGGACTATCGGTGCAGAGAAAAGACTCGGAGCCAAGAGAATAGCTGGAGTGGAGGTCATTATCGGCTCCGAAGTAGTAGTCTGTACCGACTTTGGAACGGAGATGGGCGACGTCGGTGCAGAAGTAATAGCAGGCAATAATGTTGGAGCCAAAATTATACTTGGAACCGCAACAGTCGGTGCACGCCAAGGGTGGCGCCGAAGTGGAAGTCATAGAAATAACTGTAGAGACCACTGGAGCTGAACTCTGAGCCGAGGAGGCAATCCTGTGGTCCTTGGAGGACTTGTGGGCCTTATGCTTATGAGGCTTGCCCTTCTCACCAGCCAGTAAAGAGGGGTCAGAATGAGGACTTTTTTTGTCCTTTGATGGAGGAGTTGAGACCTCCGATGCAGTAAGAGCCTCAGAAAAAGGTACAGAAAGCAGGCCTTTCAGAATAAGTTTATTTTTCCTTTCATTCAGTGTCCGCTGACTGAACCTTACACAAATCTAACAGGGAAACTTCACAGATAAGTGAGAAACCCCCAGGCAACAGATACAATTGTCATGCAAGCCACTATTGGGGAGTTTCTAATTGCAGTAAGTGCAATGCTTAAACCTCAAAGTCTCTTTCTTTTCTGACATATCCAGTATCGCTTCAAAAAACTGAAAGTTCAAAGTGAAGAAAAGAGAGAAAATACCAGCAATGGTATAAAGAATACCACGAGGGTAAAGAAGGGCATTTACCAACAAAGGTAAGAGGATACCCGTGGGTAGAGCTGGATAAAGGTAACAAGATATAAAGCGGTTTTAGAAGGAAATACTTAAAAATACAATAAATTTTGACAAAATCCAATACTTAGCTGGAGAGCTCGGTGAAACATTGCTATATGGTTGCGTGGCAAACGAGATCTGAGGTAACTGGCAGAAAGGCATTGTGTATAGCAGCTTAGCTGGAGAGTTTTTGGTGTACGCGAGCTTGGTATTAGGCCAACCCATCAGTGAAGAATAGGAAGAAGACTAACAACTTTAGATTATATTTTTAACTCCAAGATTTGTACAAATCAGTGTGACAGTCAAATACAACTCTTTACAAAACTCCAGCTAGCTATGTTTAAAAAAATGGTCACAATTTTTTAAGTTAAAATCCCAGATTTTCCTTTTTAAAAAAAATTGGGCAAAGGGTATTTCTTAAAATCAAAAATCAAAAACTTTTAAGAAAAATCTTAAAAGAGGGTTAGCTTCTTAAACCAAAAATTGAAAACCACCCAATTTAAAAACCCAAGAAAAAATCATTTTTAAAAATTTTTAAAAAGAGAATGCATTAAAGGGGGGATTTGGGCAAACTGAAAATTTTCCCCTTTTTAAACTTTTTTTACAGAATTTTGGGGCCAAAAGTAACCCTTAAAAATTTTAAAAAGGAATTAAAACCCTAAATGGGTTTTGGTTTTGGGTTTTGGGACCAATAAAACCCCCTTTTTATTTTCTAATATTTGGAAAAATTTTAATAGCCCGGCCTTTCCCAAAGAAAAGAACCCGGGTTGGCCCAAAGGCAGTTAATTTAATTTTTTGGGCTTTTTTTCTGAAATTTAGAAGTAATTTAAATTGGAAAAAGGGAAAACTTTGGGGAAACCCCGGCCAATTTTAAAAAAAAAGAACCCCGGTTTCTTTTTGGCAGGCAACCCCGTGAATTATTTCCTGAAACTTCCAAAAAGTAAATTTTGGAAGAATGGAAAAAAGGCCCTTTTGAAAAAAACCCGTCCTCTATTTCCCAAAGTTTCTTTTTGGATGCCTTAAAAGAAAACCTTTTTCCAAACTAAAATTGTTCAAAAGGTTTAGGCCCCGATGTCCACAAAATTGCCAAAAAAGACCACAGCAAACTTGACCCTGGTTAAGTTTCCCTTTTTAATTTATTTCCGCTTCATTTTTAAAACCCTTGCCCAAAGGAATTTTTTAAACCTGAAAAGTAAAAAATGGAAATATTGGGGTATTTAACAAAGGGAAAATCTCAAAAATTTTGGACCGGTTCCCTTTTTTTCCCCACACTTTTGGGATTTTTGAAAAACAAAGGGGCTACCAAAAATTCAAAAGGGGAAGCCCTTTTATAAAAGTATTTTATTTTTAAATTAAATTGGGTTTCCCACAAGCAAAAAAATAAAAATTTTGAAAATATTAAATAATACAACACCACAACACCAACAAAAAATATATTTAAAATATTTAAATTTTTACAAAACATATATATATATATAAAATATTTTATACCAAAAATTAATAATTAATTTTATTAAATAAAATATATATAACCAAAAACCCCTACCTAAAAAAAATATAAAATAAATAATATATATATATATAATTTTTATATATATAATAATTTTAAAAATATATATATAAAATTATAATATATATATATATATATATATATAAAAACATCAATATAAAAATATATATATATATACAAAATTATATATATATATATATAATAATTTCACACACATATATATAATATTTTAATATATATATATAAATACAATATATAAAATATATAAAATATTATTTTATACATATATATATTAAAAAAATATAATTATATATACAACATATAACATATTTTTATAAAATATATAATTTAATATACATACAACAAAAAAAACAATAATAAAATTACAAAAATATACATTAAATAATATAAATTATATCCCCAAAACATATTTTACAACATATATTTTTATAATATAAATAAAATACACAACAATATATTAAATATTTACACACATAAAAAATATATAATATATATAACATTTTTATTATAAACACACACACAAAAATATAATAACATTTTAATATAAAATATATACATATATATATATATATATATAAAATAATATTTCATATTATATAATACACAACATATAATAATATATATACAAAATATACATATTCACATACAAAACATAATATACACAAAAACAACAATAATAAAACACAAAACACAAAAAATACACATATTTTAAAAACATATATATTTTTAATATAAAATTATAAACACACAACAAAAACAAACACACTTTTTCCCAAAAAACACACACACACACACACACACATAAATAAATAATACACACTAACACACAAAAAAAATAAAATTTTTATATTTTAAAACACACACACAATACACAAAAACACACACACACACACAAAAAAAAACACACACAAAAAACACACAAAAAAACAACAAAAATATAAAATACATAAAAATATAAATATATATATTTTATAATATAACATATATATATATATAAAATACACAATATATATATATATATATATATATATATAATATATATATAAAAATAATATATATATACATATATATAAAATATATAAAATATATATAACACATATATATATATAATATATACAAATATATAAAAATAAAATAAAAATATATACACAAAAATCCCCAAAATATATATTAAAACACATATATATATAAAATAATATATATATATATACACAATAATATATATTAAAACAACATAAAATACAAAAAAATATATACACACATATATATATACACTTTTATATATATACACAACATATATATACACAAATACATATAAAAATAAAAATATATACACACAACATACATAATAACACACATTTTATATATATATAATACATATATATATACTAAAATAATAACATATTATTAAAAATATATATATATTATTAAAAAAATAAAAAATAAAAATATATATAAAAAATATACATAAATATATATATAAAATATACACACACAATATATATATAAAAACACACATATATATAAAAATAAAACAAAATATATAAAAAAAAAAAAAATATATACAAAATATAATAACAAAACACATATATATACAAAAAAACAACATATAAAAAAAAACACACATAAAAAAAAAACACAACAATATAAAATATAAACACACAAAATATAAAACACACACAAAAATAAATATACACACAAAATATATAAAAAATATAAAAAAATATATAAACAAACACACATATATATATAATTTTTATACAACATACAAAATAAACACACAACATATATAATATATATATATAAAATATATATAATAAAATATATATATAACATATAAAAATATATAACATATATAAAATACATACATATATATATATATAATATATATATACAAAAAACATACAAAAATATAAAAAAACATATATATAAAATATATATATATATATATATATATAATATAATATATATAAAAACATATATATATATATATAATATAATATATAAAAAACAACATATATATATATATATAAAAAAACAAATATATACACATATATATAATATAAACACAACACAAATATATAAATATTAAAACAATAAAATATAAATATATACACAACCCCAAAATATAAAAAATACATATAAAATATAAAAATATATATATATTATTACATATATACATACATATATATATATATAAAATATTAAACTTCAAAAACACAACTATATATAAAATATACAACCCATAAAAAATATAATAATATAACCCCAAAATATATAATATATATAAATATAATATACAATTATAAACACACATATATATAATTTAAAATTTTACAAAAACATATATTTCTACAACATATAAAAATAAATATTAAAATAATACCATCCAAATTCAAACACAACATATATAAAAAAAAACCCCACATATATATTACATATATAAAATATATAATATATATATATACACACAAAAAATATAAACCAAAAACAACCCCAAATATATATACAAAACATATATATACATATTTTTAACACACATATAAAAAATACACACACACAACACAAAATATATATATATAAAATTAAAAAAATATAAAAATAAAAAATATATATATATATATATATATATATATAAAAATATAATACGTATATATATATATAAAAATTAATAATATATATATATATATACAATAAATAACATATATATATATATAAAATTTTTAAAATAAAATATATAATAAATACATAAAACATATATATATATATAAAACATATAAAAAATATATATAAAAATATAAAAAATATATATATAAAAAATATATATAAAATATATATATATAAAAAAACATATAAAAAAAAAAAAAACAAATATACAATACAAAATAAAAAAAACACACAACAAAACAAAAAAAACAAAAAACAACAAAAATATTAATAAAAACAAAAAAACACATATATATATATATAAACATATAAATAAAATATATATATATATAATAATATATAAATTTCATATAAAAATTTTATAAAAAATATATACAAAACACAAAACACACATAATATAAAAACATAATACACATATAAATATATATAAAAATATATATAAAAATAACATATAATATAAAATATAAAATAAAAAATTTTATATACACAAACACACACACATATAATATATATAAACAACACACACATATAAAATTAATACACAACATATATTTTATATATACATAAACACACAACACACATATTAAAAAAATATAAAAAAACACACAACACATACACACACACACATAATATATACAAAATATATAAAAACACACATAAAAAAAACATAAAAAAAACATAATAATAAAAACATATATATATATATATACATATATATATATACAAAATATATATATATTATTATATATATATACAAAATATATATATATATATAAAATATATATATATATATATATATATACAATATATATATAATATAAAATATATATATAATATATATATAACACATATAAAAATTTTACATTATATATATAAAAAATATATAACAACACACATATATATAAAATATATATATATATATATAAATATATATATTATAATATACACAAAAATATTTTTATTTTAAAATTTTAAAATTTCAAACAACATATACATACAAAACACAAAAACACATATATAACAAATAAAACAACAAAAAAACACACATAAAAATAACACACAACACATAAAAAACACACACACAACACACACACAAAACACACACAAAATATATAATATATATATATATAACAATATATATACACAATTATTAAACATATATATATACATAAAAATAAAATATAAACACACATATATAAAAATATATAAAAAATATATATTAAACACACAAAAATAAACAATATATACATACACAAACATATACACACAATATATA